>NW_008348789.1:2007173-2032887 GCF_000622305.1 Nannospalax galili
TCCAATACAACTTAATTTATTCAAGAAGGTAGAAATGGAGGGAGAACTTCCAAATCCCTTCTATGAAGCCAGCATCACTCTAATACCAAAGCCAGGTAAAGATACAACCAAAAAATAAAACTATAGACCCATATCCTTAATGAACATAGATGCAAAAATTCACAAGACACATGCAAACCACATACAGACACACATCAAAAAGATCATCCACCATGATCAAGTAGGCTTTATCCCGGAGTTGCCAGGATGGTTCAAAATACATAAGTCAATAAATGTCACAAATCATATAAATGGGCTCAAAGACCAGAACCACACGGTCATCTCAATAGATGCAGAGAAGGCCTTTGACAAAATTCAACATGCATTTATGTTCAAAGTCCTAGAGGGAACTGGACTGGAGGGAACATATCTCAAAATAATTAAAGCCATATATAACAAACCAATAGCCAACATCATTCTAAATGGAGAAAAACTGGAAGCATTCCAACTGAAATCAGGAACCAGGAAAGGCTGCCCACTATCCCCACTTCTCTTTAACATAGTACTTGAAACTCTTGCAAGAGCAATAAGACAAGAGCAGGAAATTAAAGGAGTAACAATTGGAAAAAAAGAGATTAAATTACCCCTTTGTGCAGATGATATGATATTATATCTAAGAGATGCCAAAAATTCCACCGGAAAACTCCTAGAAATCATTAACACATTCAGTAAGGGGCAGGTTACAAATTTAACCTACAAAAGTCTGTAGTTTTTCTATATACCAATAACAAGCAATCAAGAAAGAGGACATGGAAACATTTCCCTTCACAATAGCTGCAAAAAAAATCTCAGAATAAACCTGACCAAAGACATTAAAGAGCTCTAAATGAAAATTTTATATCTTTAACGAAAGAGATTGAGGAAGATATCAGAAGATGGAAGGACCTCCCATGCTCATGGGTTGGAAGAATTAATATTGTGAAAATGACCACGCTACCAAAAGTCATTTATAAATTCAATGCAATGCCAATCAAAATCCCCATGACATATCTCACAGAATTTGAAAAAACCATCCTAAGATTCATATGGAAGCACAAAAGACCTCTAATAGCCAAAACAACCCTGAGCAATAAGAGCAATGCTGGGGGGATTACTATACCAGATTTTAAGCTGTATAACAGAGCTATAGTCATAAAAACAATATAGTACTGGCATAAAAATAGACCCATAGACCAATGGAACAAAATTGAAGACCCAAATATGAGTACATACAATTTCAGCCACCTGATATTTGACAAAGGGTCCAAGAATATTCACTGGAGGAAAGACAACATGTTCTGCAAATGGTGCTGGCAAAACAGGATCTCTACCTGTAGAAGAATAAAACTAAACCCATATCTTTCACCCTGCACAAAAGTCAATTCAAAATACATCAAAGACCTCAATGTAAAGCCTGAAAGTCTGAAACTGTTAGAAGAAAACATTAGGAGAAACCCACCAGATACAGATGTAGGAAAGGATTTTCTAAACCGGACATCAATTGCTCAGGAAAAAAATGGCAAGAATTAACAAATGGGACCTCATTAAACTAAAAAGCTTCTGTACATCAAAGGAAGCAACCAGGGAAGCAAACAGAAAACCCACAGAATGGAAGAAAATCTTCAGCAGCAACACATCTGACAGAGGTTTAATATCCAGAATATATAACGAACTCAAAAAGCAGAGAATCAAGACAAGAAGTAACCCAATTAAAAATGAGCTAAGGAACCGAACAGAGAGTTCTCAAAAGAAGAAGTAAAGATGGCTAGGAAGCATCTTAGAAGGTGTTCAACATCACTAATAATTCAGGAAATGCAAATTAAAACCACTTTAAGATTTCATCTTACCCCAGTCAGACTGGCTAAGATCAAGAGAACAAATGATACCAAATGTTGGAGAGGATGTGGGGAAAGGGGAACACTCATCCACTGCTGGTAGGGCTGTAAACTAGTTCAACCCCTATGGAAGTCAGTGTAGAGAACTCTTAAAAAACTACAAATGAACCTACCATTTAACCCAGTTTTACGACTCCTTCAATATACCCAAAGAACTCATCCTACTGCAGAGAAACTTGTACATCCATGTTTGTTGCTGCTCTTTTCACAATAGCTAAGAGATGGAAGCAACCTAAGTGTCCCTCAATTGATGAGTGGATAATGAAAATATGGTTCATTTATACGAAGGAGTTTTACTTAGCATTAAAGAGATATGAAATCATGAAATCTGCAGGTAAATGGATGGAACTAGAAACTGTAATACTAAGTGAAGTAACACAGACCCAGAAAAAAATCAACATATGTTCTCCTTCATATGTGGATCCTAGAACCATTCTCTGATAAATAACTATGCAACCAGACATAACTACAGGAACCAGGATAATGGAAAGGAACCAGGGAGGTAAAGGAAAAGAAAGAACCTGAAAGAGAACAGTAGGAAACAGGGCTTAATAAGGGAGATATGGATTAAAATTGGGTTAGTTTTAGGGAAGAGGGAGGGAAGGGTATAGAAGGAACCTAGGGGATAAAGGGAAAGAAGGTGCTCAAGAGAGGTAGGACAGTAGGAGAGAGGATTTATTAAGGGAGAAAAGGGGGAAATGGGGGCATCTTAAGTGGGAAAACCATGATGGAGGGATGAGACAATGCGAGAGATAAATAATGCCCAGGTAGTTTTGAAAAACAGAGGAAACCATATTACTCCTACAACTGACTGACAAATTATACATAGCAGACCAAGAAATATATGTCTAGGTAAGGTTTATCTGAGAACAATTGGTCTTTGCCAAAGATTTATCTACATGACACACAGTAATTAAAAGTACCAGACTGGTGAAACTAACCTTCTTGGATGCTTAACAGACATACTTTGTGGCCTATAATAACTTGGTCAGAGGGACATAAAGGACAGTTTTTGCTCCTTGGCCTCCTAGGTCAACTAGTTCCAGGGGACTCTTAGCATCTCTCAAAATGTCCTGTAATGGTGGTGGGTCACCTATCCTCTTGATCAAGGAGGCCAAGAGAACCCCACCAGATGGACTTGAACCAGTGTTCAGTCTACAAAGAGAGTGTCAACACAGAGGAATCATTTCCTCCATGCTTCCAAGAAATGCCAGCCATGGTTGAACAGGACCTTTGACTTATCTTCACATAGGCGGAACTGGTAAAGGAAAGGAGCCAGGGGCTCCTCCCAAGCCCATGTGTTCCTCAGGGACAGATCCTCAAATGACTTTAAGAGTAAAAATAAATTGATTTATCTAGGCCAACTCTATGGCCTTAAACACCCAAAAGGAAAGAATAACCAAAGATTAAAGGAGTCAGTATAATTTCTTAGGAGTCCCTATGCATAGGTAAAGGCTACATAACAAGCAATAATACCAGATAGGAGATACCTTCTTTTGAGTTGTTGGCCAGGGTGGCCAAAGGGACTCCCAGATAGTAACCCAGCATAGAACTGGGAAAATGAACAGCAGACCCCGATCTTATCTAAAGGAATATTGATAACTGATTGCTGCTAGATGAGGAAGAGCTGACCCTCCTAAAACAAAGACCTCTAGATAGGCTGACTAGATTCACCAGAAGGGCAAGTAGTGGGGAATGGCTGGGGTGCTGACAACACAGCAGACAGTAACAGGGATATCAGAGTATAAGGGCTCTAGTGGGGGGAGGGAGGTTATGGGAGGGTGCCATCTGGGAAGTGGGTGTATAGTTGAATAAGATGGCTTGGGACATTGTTTTAAATTTTATTAATTTTTTATATGTATGAGTTTTATGCCTCCACATATGTAATTGCACACATGTCATGCAATACGCACAGAGGACAGAAGAGGGAGTCAGATGGGAACTAGAGATATGGAGATATGAATGGTTATTAGCCACCATATGGGCGCTGGTCTTCTGAAAGAGCAGCCTGTTCTCTTAACCACTGAGTCATCTCTCCAGCCCTCACATGGACATGCTTAAAAAGAAAGTTATGTTTAATAATTAATGTTTGCCTAATTAATCAAAGAAATAGTCAATAAATTGGTTTCTGTGACATAAAACAAACAAATTTATTGTAGAAAGTTCTGAAATATAAGGATAAATACCCACATTCAGTGAATACTGTTCTTGTCCCATACATCAACAAGAAACTGAAAACTGGACTGAATCAGTATTACCGCAGCCATCAATTTTCTTAAATTCATTTGAACTTGTTAGCTGAAATACAGCTATAATTGAATCCAATTTAAGTTTTATTAACTAAAATAATTATTATGTAATATCCCTTCTATACATAGACCTTGTTGTTTTCACAACCACCTGTACAATTGTTAGAACAGTGTTTGCTCTATATTAAATCACCAATAAAAATTTGCTACAAAAAAGACTAAAGGGAAAATAATGTGATAACTTACCATAAAATTCAATAGACAATAACGTCTAGTACATAAGAAAGTAATCAAATTTAACAAATATTATTATTCACTAGAGTACCTCTATATATCAAATAAATATTTTGTACTGCACAAATACAGAATTCATGACAGTAGATATTTGACATTTCAGCCACATAAGCTATGCTATTGGAATTACATCACACTTTTCAATATAAATTCTGAAAAATAATAGTGTTGACTGTTTAAGTCGATATGATCTTTTACTACTGCCTGAGGTATACTAGACTGCATAGTAAAACAGTCTGGTTAAATATAGGAAGTTATTAGACATTAACTGTAGTATATACAGAAACTGCACATATCATGGTCGATGGAAGCTTAATACTGCTTTCTTTTATGTGGACGTTAAATAGACTGAGGGGTGTGTTTGGATGCCAGTATGATAAATCTTGCCACACAGTGCTTTGTCAACAAGGTGAAGCTGGGAACATATTCTACAAGTTTTTTTTACAGTTGATTGCAAGTGAACTTTGTTCAGAGTGCAGTTTGACGATACCATGAAGGTAGAAGTGAAGGAGCAGCAATTCTTTTCAAAGTCCACAGATGTAGAGGTGTACACATGGCTCATCATCACACTGCCTACACTCTGTTCAGTGTTTGTCCTGATGAATGACCATGTGCTGACTTCCACCAGAAGCTATAGCTCAGTAGAAACAGCTGCTCAGTGGAGGAATGCTTTCCTGTTAGCAGATGCTCAGACTGTCGCAGAGTCACGTGCTTGGAGTCCCACACTGCCTTGTCATCTTTGCTCCGTGCCAGCGGGCTTCAGGTTGCATAGGCATCAGCTAGTTCTTTATAAGCTTCCACCTCAAATTTTCAACCTTTCACTTGCCCAGAAAACCTACGAAGTTCCTCCTCATAGGTGAATATTTTTCTAAAATTGAACTCCTAATTCTCCTAAAATTAAGGCAGGTTCTGTTTCTATGATTTAAGCTTGCCTTATGGCAATAAGGGAGATTATGTGTAATCTCTTATTAATGGAAAATAGTAATACTTTATGATGAGGAGAAGCAAGATGGCATTTATCCATTTCTGAAAATGTATATTTTATTAGCTTATGACAGTTAAATTTATGCAAATATTTTCTGTTGAGTAGAGTATACTTTTCTTTAATATAATTATGGTATTACGATTTGGGGTTTCTTCGTGCTGGGGTGTGAATGTACATGTATGTACAGGTGTTTATGCACCTATGTGGTAGACTAGAGGACAATTTCAGTTGTTTCCCTTCAAGAACCCTCTACTTGTACTTGGAGACAGGGTCTCTTAACTGGTTTAGGCTTGCTAACCAGTATGTTTTTCATGGTATTAAAGATTGAACTATGGTCTTTATGCTTCCCAGCTAACACTTTACTAAGCTAACAATGATGCTCCATAATTTTGTTTAAACAACATATTTGGTGACTACTTTCTCTTGATTTCTTGCTGTTAATAGCCAGCAATTTTAAAGGTGTCAAAGATACTACATTAAAGTATGTAAAAAATGTATTTAATTTGTAGAGTTGTATCATTCTCATATATCATTATTACTTAAATTTTTATTCCATCCTTACCACTTAAACCCTTTTGAATTTTTGTGTCTTTTTTTTATTCTTGAAATGGCACAACTTAATAGTCTGACTTGCTTTAACTCAGTAAGAGTAACAAACATATAAGTAGATAATTTGGCGACACATGTATTCACATAAATGCTCAAATGTATTTCTGTCTTGTCTTATAAGTGAATGAACACTTAAAATTACATAAGTTAAAGTGAATAATTATCAGATACAGAGTATCAGGTAGCAAGTTTACCCTCCAATGTAATTGGGACAGCAAATTTAGAAAGAATAAGTAACAGTTCATACTGCAGGCAATCAAGTGCACTTAAAAAACCAAACTACAGTATATATACTCAGTACTGCCATTGTTTCAACAAATGGTCCTAAAATTCAACTTCATTTTTAATATTATAAATAAATATAAGATGCATATCTACATAGATAAACATAAATTACTTATTAAAAATAGACAGTTGTTTTTCATATTAACAAAAAAGTAAGTGTTCATATACATCTCTCATAAAAAGCATAAGAAATAAGCCAGGTGTTGTGGCACATGCCTCCCCACACTTGGGAGGCAGAGGCAAATGGATCTCTGTGAGTTTGAGGCCAGCCTGCTCTACATAGTGAGTTCCATGCCAGCTGGGGATATAGGGAGACCCTGTCTCAAAAAGATTTTAAAAAAATAAGAAATATGGCACAATTTTGTAAAGCATTCATTGAATGAGACACACACAGTTAAAAGCATTTGTTTGCTAATACATAGCAAATGGGATGGAGAGTGGATGCAACTGTTAAAAGCTCAGGCTCACAATCAAAAAAACAAATACAATGCAAGCACTTACAGTGGTCAAGTAGGTTAAGGACCTTTCTTGTCTCTTGACAATATGAAAATATAAGTTAAAAAGACCCCTGTTTCTCAAATGTTGATATTTCAGAAATGGGAAAAGGGTGAAAATAAACAATAAATGCAACATAGGAAATATGAAATAAATAGAATGAGGATGTGACATGAGAGTTTTGTATAATTCACATTATTGGGGGAGGATATTGCAACAAACACTTGAAGACAGCTAGTCAAGTATCTGACAAATAGTAGTCCTGACAGAGGCTTGACTAGGATAAATTGGGACAAGCCTTCAAATTTCAGGAAGTTTAAAAGTGGTGTGAGAAGCTGAGAATAACCAGGAGGATCAGGCAATAGAAGTAGATCAGAACTAAAATAAAGACATCACATTCTGTAGATTTGGTCATATTGGGTGAGAGGAATAGAACTTACCAGTTGTTATCAAATCAAGAGGTGACTTGGTAAGACATATACTTTTTCTGACAGTACTAGGGTCTGAACATGATGCCTTAAACACGCTAGGCAAGCACTCCACCTCTGAACCAAGCCCCAGCCCTTAAAGGGACATATTCTAAAAAGATGATTGCTATTTTTGAAGTTAGCCATTTTCAAACAATAATTATTACTCCCTGGGTCATAGATGTAACAGAACTAGCGAGCGTTGGAAGCATTCTACATACACTTTGGATGTAGGGGCAACAGAATTTCCTGGAGATCAGTCTGCAATGTGAGAGAAAAGAGGGGGATGTAAGAGAATTTGCTCAAGATATTTCAGCCTGACTAAGTACACAGGTAGAGTTGTTAAATAATAAAATGTGATCCACCAATGTGTGAGTGAAGATCAGGAGTTCACTTTGTACATGTGACTTTGAGGTGTCGATCAGAAATCTAATTCATATGCTAAGAAAAGCACTTGGGTTCAGATTATATTTTGATAAATCTGAGCTTGGAAATGTGTATTTTGGAGTTTTCGGCATATGGCTTCTAAAATTATGAATTTGGATGAGATCACCATGGGTGTGGGTGTAGAGAGAGGAAAAGCAAGCTACTCTTACAGTACAAGGACAGCTAATAAGACCCAGAAGAGACCAATGGTTAGGTAAGAGGTAAATCAACAGCACGTTCACACATGAGAATCCAAATTTGATATTTGCATTGGGAATACAGGAGTGATTTGAGGGATCAAAGAGAGCCATTAAGCAGACAAGACACAGACTAGTCTGTAATATATTCATTTTTTATGTTGGCACAGATTTTCTTGGAAAAACAACAGGATAATAATAGCGTGAACGTTTGTCTTTGGGAAGTGAGAGAACAAGTGAATACGAACAGAGGTGAACATTTTAACACATTCAGCTGTAATTGACTTTCTTTTTGCCAAGGAGATTCATTAACTATAACAAAATATGAATGTGTACTTAAAATATGCAACCAAAAATATATTAGATTACAACAGATGAAAAACCCAAATGGGTTATATTTGGAGGCAAAATCCTCAAAATATCATCTATGGAATGGGAATTGTAATGGAAGCTAAATCAGACTCTTATTAGTCATTTCTTGGATTAAACTTCACCTCCAGATGGCTTCTTTTAAAAATGTAAACATGTAACTTGAAATGGATAATGTTAAATAAGTAATCTCAAAAGATTTTTTTTTAAATGGCAGATGGCTAAAATGATCACAGAGGCTCCCTTTAAAAGGGGCTTCACCTTAGAAAAGCCACCTGAAATTGGTAAATCTGTAAGTGAGCTTGGATTTAGTATACCCAACTTTCTGAATACAGAACAGAATGTTGTAGTTCATGGTTTGAGTTCTTCATGGACTCTGTGCCTGTAGTCTGTGATTTGCTGTTCATAATCTAGAATTAGAATAGTCTATTCTGCATATCTTTGCCAAAGTGAAGATCAAAATATAAAGTGCTGAATGTATACACTTTCACACCATCCTTAACTATAGAGATTGTAAATTAAGCCATCATAATTCAGGGACCACCTGAACCTGTATATACAGAGCTAAAAAGCAAACTGTATGCAAAACAGAAGAAATGAAAGTTCTTTGATTCTGCCTATGGAAGAATATGCTGTGGAGCCTAAGCAGGAGTTTGCATGATCCTTGCAAGGCTGCTCCTGGAAGACATGGTCTCCAAGACCATCCTTGGATGTCACTACCCATAGCTGAGTGGGAATAGTCATAAACCTCTGGTTAAGTAGCTACATGACTGGCAATAGAGAGGGCACATGACGTCTATAGAACTGAGGACCAAAATATCTTGTAAGTAGGGAATAAGGCAAAACATAGCAGTAGCAGTGAGTGATGAAATATGCACTAGTCCAAAACTAAAGGTGGAATCCTTTAAAAACACAGGAAAGGTTAACCATGAATGTTCCAATAAGGAATCAGAGATAAAATTGAAAACCTTCCCAGAAATAAAGGTTGAATAAAGGAGACTGAGAGAGTTTCGTTATTTTTATAATTAGTCACCAAGAACACCTGCTTTCTCTCATACTAAAATTACTCATCACAGTTTTCTAAATATATTTTAAACAATGAATAATAATCCTAAGGAAAAGCCTTCATACATTTTGGAAGTGCTTGTATTTGGTTTTTAATTTCTATCAGGCATAAGCATGTGCATTTTTTATAGAAGTTTCTCTTTGTAAATAGAATTTTACCCCTTTGATTTCATCCTAAAATATAGGATGAAATCATATTTTCATAGAATTTGAAAGTTTTCTTTGCAGGAAATAATGGAAGAGTAAATTCACTTTTTAAAAAATTATCTAACCATTTATGAAAATATATTGGCATTGAGACTGGAAAACAAAGTATAATAACTTGTCAGAATGCTTTTCTGTGAATCCACAATATTTGGAAGCTTTCCTCCAATTCTATTTGTAAAAATACTCATAACTTACCAGTTCTCTTTGGTGACATGAACTAATGGACCATCTTTTAATAAATTCAGTTACAGAACAGGAATATGGCACCATATTCTCTTTCTCTCTAGTGCTGCTAAATCGACATCAAGTGCACAAGGTCGCACTATTTTTCACCACCCCCATGCCTGTCATCTCCACACTGTAAATCACAGAGGAAGAATAAATGAAGTTGTTTTCCTACTGTCATTCATATTTCATAGATTTCACAGTAGTGTGGATGTATTTCATTTTTAGGAAGGATTAATGCCAAGAGTGTTTATTACCTTCTATGAGTAACATTTAGCCAGCTTTAGAGATCCTGCTGAAGAAGTCATTCTTCATTTGCGTACCCGTACCCATGTTTTTGTGTGTATGAACATGCACACGGGAGTGATAAATTTGAAATGTGAAGCCATTACAGAAATGCTTTGAAAAACATTTAAAATACATTTTCCAGCATATTTTATTTTCTTAATTTTCAAGACTTCTTACTATAGATGCATGCCTCTGAAGTTATGGTAGAGAATTAAAGAGAAAGTGATATATAAAAAAAATCAATTACCATATTGGCAATAAAGACTTCTTGGCTGCTTGCTGAGATATTTATAAGTGATGTGATATTTTATCACGGTATAGATGGACTCAGAACTCAACAATGCCATCACCATATGTAGGAGTGTATGTATGCTTTTGTGTGTGTGTAGGTATGTGTTCATGGGTGTGTGCACGTATGTGTGTGTGCTCATGTGTGTGTGTGTAGATGTTTGTTAAATATGCATGCATGAGAAAACAAGAATAACTGGCATATGTAAATATAATTTTAAGGATTTTTAATTATGGAGAAAGTACTGAAGCATTCTCCATCTTTAATCAAGAAAAACAAGGCAAATAAATAACTGAATAAAAAGGCAAAAAAATTTAAAACAGTGATGGAGGAAGAGAAAATGACATCTTTATGATGAAGAAGATGCCCAAATGAACTCTGAATAAACAGCTTCTATTCTCACAAGAAAATTGACTTTTGGTTGAAATCCCCTGCTGTGGGTAAAGACAGTCATTCATCTGCAGTGATCATCTATAAAGGCTCATGGGCTTTGACACCAAGGTTTCCTGTAAGAACTTGGAAATCTTCAGAACAGGGAAGAAGCTCACATTATTTGGATCCAGTTACATGACCCACATGAATGTGAGAGGTAATGGGCAACTTAGCTCACTGCAAATCAAACAGCTCCATGATTCATCATTAATTTAAGTGAGCCTGGGCTTCACTGAAGCAGGTCTCTAAATGAACAGGTCACCACCTGTTTAAAAGCTCAGAGATTGCTAATGTTCCAAGGGCTGAGATTATAGTAGAACTGACTGCCTAAGCATGTACAAAATTGGAGGCCGCTTTGGATAGTCAATAGGCCTTGATTTGTATACTAATATGATGAACAATATTCCTTGGAAGTTGATTTAAACTGAGAACACTGTCTTTGTGAAATTATCTTGTATAAGTGTGTATTAAGCATCAAGCTGAAAAGAGAAGAAAGGACTGTGTCGACTGTGTCGACAGATACTCCACAAGAGGAAATAAGTTTCTACTTAAAGCCGACTTTCATAATGCAATTAACTCCATTAGAGAAAATGGAATTCTGAATACTATTCAAATTAAGGCAGTTCAGTTAGAAGTGGCAACAATTCAGGAAGAATTAGCAATGCCTTTCTGAAGAGAGCTACTGAATTAAACCTTGGAGGGCATTAAGATTAAGTCATTTAATTGCTACTTTAGGTGTTCCGAATCTTACATAGACTCAAGCCCAGGTGTTAATGCTGATCCTCCTCTGTACTCTTCAGATAACAAAACTGAATCTCAGAGTCAATTAAGCAAACGTTTTAAAGGCCTTCACACATCTTTCTAGTGCATCTAATAAGTTTTACCGTAATTGTAGACAACATGGGAAATTGGGGCATTATACAATAAAATAATATTGAATTTTGAGTTCAAAGGATAATTGGTACTTTTATAAACTATTCTGTCTTAAATTTTAAAGCCCCTTTGTATATACTGACATTCAAATTATGTTATTTTTGTTGCAATAATTAGCAAGAGTATACCATCCTATACTAATTACAAATATATATGATATAACTTAAAAATTATTAATTTATTTGTATAACAATATTTATGCATAGAAATTCTTTAACAAAAGATAACCTTTTATTTCCTTAAAGAAATGCTTTGATGAAAATGTCTCACTTGTCTCCCTAAAGGCAACTATACTCTGTGTGTTATATAAATTGTTCAAAATCCATTTTATATGTAGGTATATGTTTATGTGAATGTCAGTGTTCATATCTATTCCTTCAATTACTGATTCACTAACAAAGACTTACTGAGAGTTTTCAGGTGCCATACACTATTGCAAGGAATTTCTCTCAGGGAACTTGGAATTTATTTGTAAAATGGTACAGAAGATCTTTGACTTATAGTTGGGTTGCATCTCAAAATGCACTAGAATTGAAAACATTTTTATTTATCTATATTATAATTAACTTGCTTGCCATCACATCTTAGTCACTCAGTACATTGTAGAGTACTGGTCACTTATGCATTAAATTGAAAGAATATTTCCTACTGAACTCACATCACTTTCACATCATCATAAAGTTGAAAAACGAGTAACTAAACACATTTTAGGACAGGGATCATCTATGAGCAATGGCATCATTCAATGAAATAATTAATATTGTATAAATCCTATTTAAATAAAACTAATGAAGGAAAAGGTAAAAATATATTTGAAAAGCAAATATAATTATAGACAGAGGATAAAACATATCACTGAGAAATACTGTCATGCATAATTTTACTTTAAAGCATAGCTGGATGAGAATGAAAGGTTTTTATTAGAGAAGACCTTGTCCTAATACAAAAGAAAACAGACAGGTTTGGCTAGTTATTGATTGTAAGCCATATGTAGTTATTTGGCAGTAATACAGATGGTTTTATTCCTGGACACTGTGCCCAAAATTATGATAGGAGAGAGCAATTGTAAATGTATTATCAGAAAGATCAATGTGGACATCATGGCACAATCTATGTCTAAAATAAGTATGACTGAGATAGAGGTGAGTGGTAAAGTCATTGGCTTAAACATATTTCTATTCCGGACAATGATACTATGAAGCCATTGGGAATAGTACTGAGTTGGGGAGGTGGGGAATGGGAAGTGAGATCTCAGACGTGATCCTAAGGTCTCAAGTTGTTAGATAGGTAATTTGTGTTATATGTGGGTTGTAAAAGTTTCTCAACGTCTTAGTTTCAAGACTGTATTAGTAGTGAGAGGTGGTACAACATGAGGATGTAGGGTTAATAGAGGAAAATGAAGTTATTGGTGGCATCTCCTTAAAGGGGATATTGACAATGGCTGTTTCCTGACTCTAGTTCCTGGGTACCATGAGGTTCACAGTTTGCCCTGCCACACATTGTATGCCTTGATGTCCTTCCTGTCTCACCATAAGCTCATAAAAAATGGAGTCATCTGACAATGGGCTGATAACTCAGAACCATGAGCCAAATAAATATTTTCTTCTTTTAAGTTGTCTCCAGGATTTTGTTACAGGTAGAGAAATCAGACAAATATGTTTAAGAAAATGAGTAGCATATTCAGGTTGTGGTGAGGACAAACGAATCAGGAGTTTAGTTGTGGACTAGTTATTCTCGAAAAGACTCTTAGATGCTCAAGTGGAAATACTTTACTGGCATTCTGTGATGACAGGGTGATGCTCATAAACGATTGGATGAGCTTGTTGTGGTGGTGTAAGCCTTTAATTCCAGCACTCTGAGCACAGAGGCAGGTGGATATTTGTGAGATTGAGGTCAGTCTGGTCTCCATAGCAAGTTTCAGGTCAGTGGGATTACAGGAGACTCTGTCTCAAAAAGACCAAAATAAATAAATAAATAATAGTTAAAATAGTAAATAAATAAATAAATAAAAGAATTATGGATTAAGAAATAGTTTTGGAAACAAATATAGAGGCAGCAATTAAACCTGTGTTATTGAGAAGAATCACATTGCCATTTAGTCTCTATGTGAACAGCCTATGACATCTTATGACTGAGTCCCAGGATAACTTATCCCTTGATATTTATCGACTTGAAAACAAAAAAAGACTCAAGGAAGAAGAATGAGAAGACTGTGGAGCAAAAAAATAAAATTGTAAAAAAATTCAAAGCACTTAAAATACTTCTGTAAAAAACACTCAAACGTTAGAACTGCTGGATTTTTAATTTTAATAAGATATTGTCACATATCCTGCCAAATATTTTACACTTTAAAAATTCATCTAACTCTTTTAGACAGGCCTGTACCTTTTGGATTTCCCCATGTGTTTTAGGGATGGATGATTTTATTTGCTTATAGAGAGTAACACCTGCTTAGCAATATTCCTGTTAGAGGGGTGTGTAAATTTGCAGGCTGAGGCAGACCACATACCATATGTATTTACATTTCTCTTTTACTTATCACTGCTGTTACATAATCTTAAGCATATAAAGATACTTGTTAAATGACAGTGCAGCATATTATATGTATTAGGGAATAAATATATCATTAATACCACTGGTAACATATTATACTGCTAGTTTTAGTATAAGTAGCATACAGACTAGATCACATGACTATGGCATTATCACATATGGCCATAACTGCAATACACAGGGGGATTTATTCTGTTAGAACCTTACTAATAGTGACCATCTTCTCACAGGCAGCTAGACACAGATGCTGAGAACTGATTAAGAAAGCTATCTCTTCCCCTGTGAAGCTATTGTTCATTTCAGAAATATATTCTGACATTCCCATTTCTCTCTAAGTGACATATAACTTAAAGTCTTACCAAGAGCTTTTTCTGTAAGTTTCACTCTGTATCCTACTGGTAGTAATTAGGAAAGATGGAGTTTTAGTCAAATCTTACTTTAAAATCTGCCAGCAATCACATCCCTTGGAGAAATGGCAATCCTTCATGAAAATATTGATTCACAGCATTGTAGGAGGAGATTTCATTTCATACACACAGATACAAGTTGCTTAAGGACAGAGACACATTCTGAGAAATGCACCATTACACAATTTTATCATTGTTCAAATACTGTAAATATAATTACAAAACCTAGTTGGTACAGGTCATTTAAGCAGTGGACTGGCCTTCTTGATACAATCAAGAGACACAATAGCTATAAAATACAAGAAGTTGCTGACAGATAACATGACACACATTTCAATGTAAACACCTTTTAAGATCATTATGCATACTATAAAATATTAATTAAAAGTGTTTTCCAGTAATATATTTATAACATTTTCAAGTATCATGTACTACACAGAATTGTGCATGATTTTATGCTACTGTCAGTATAATAGTTTTGGTTCAACCAGCAACAGCACAATCAAGGAATGTGCTGTGCTACAATTTTATGACAACAGTGAGTTTTGAGCTCTATTATAATCTTTGGAACCACAATTCTGTGCAAGGTTTCTCACTGGCTGCAATGGCATTACACAGTAAATATGTGGCCACATTTTAATTTGCTTTCTACTTAATCCTTCCTATAATGCCTCCTCTGAAGTAATTTCAAATGTACCAATGCCACTTACATCAAAGTAGGGTACTCCTAAAAGTTTTATTTTAATTTGAAGATACATTTTATTAATGTCACTTTCCAATAGTTCTCAGCCTTAGCTAAGCATACAAAGCCTCCTTAAGAGAAAACTTTATGGATACATGACCTAGTCTAATATTTTGCTTTATGTACTAACAGGTTATAAGTTATTGCTTAATAAATATTAAAATACCTGATAAAAAATAAATATTTGACTTTTAAATACCATAGTTATGCCAACAGCCTACCTTGGCTCTAGTTATTATTTAATCTTTGGTGAAACATTGAGTAGTCACAAGTTTTCTTTTCTATCACACTTAGACACTTGCTAAAATTCTGTCTGCCCTCTTCATTTGTCCTAATATCCATTTTTTAAAAAATGACACTAACCCCCTTAAAGTCTTACTCTCTTTGTCTTACAGGTCTAGATTCTTTGTAACAAATTTTTATTAAATAAGATAGTAAAATGTCATCATGATCACAGACTCTTCAATAAACCCAGAAACACCCATCTTATCTATTAAATAAATTCTTACAAGTTAAGTGTGGGTGCATGTATGCCATGAAGCACTTATGGAGGTCAGAAGACAAGTTTTAGGAGGGGGTTCTGTCCTTCCACCATTTGGATCCTGGAAACTGAAGTCAGGTCATAGTCTGGATATTAAGCACCTTATGCCCTAAACCTTCTCATTGGTCCAGATATCTATATATCTAGATAGATAGATAGATGGATGGATGGATGGATAGATACATAGATGATAGATGATAGATAGATAATAGGTAGATACATGGATAGATATAGATAGATGATAGCTATAGATAGATGGCAGATAGATGATAGATAGATGATAGATAGATAGATAGATAGATAGATAGATAGATAGATAGACAGATAGATAGATGATAGATAGCCAACCTGAGGGTAGTTTTCGCTGTGACTTGATAATTATACCATCACATAGAAAATCATGACTGACAATCACTGATGGTTTTCATCTATCCTAGTGACCCTTACTACTCTGGTATAGCTTTCCTGTAAAACAGGCTTCTCCAGTGAGGAAAGATTAAAAGGAGAAAGGCATCTTCATTAATTAATGATGCTTATGGAATAATAGTATACATATTAGTGCAAGAAGCCAAAATTCAAGAAGAAAATTAATTTTCCCCTAAAATTTCCATAGTTTAATTCTCACAACATTCCTTTAAAAAGCAAAAGATTTATACGATCTGAAGAGAAACCAGAGTATAAACCATCGCTCAGCTCTCAGATTGTGACTTTTCTGTACACCATCATGCAGACAGCAAATCAACATTCTCATACATATACATGGAGATGTTTTGCATATCATAATAATACATTTACAAAAAATAGAAATATAGAACCATTAATTATGGTTCTATACATTGGAGGTGTAATCAAGCCTACTAGAAACTAACATCTTACTCTGCACATGAGTTTGTATCAAAACCCACGCCCTAATGTTTGCAACATATTTAGAGTTGAAATAAAACATGTGTCATTGGCTATTTGAATACCTCAGTTAGGTATTGATATGGAAGCCCTATATTTTTTCCTAATGAGTTTCTGTGCACAGATTAGAGGCTCACCTTCTTTCACCACAATCCTCACACATATATATGATGTGACATGTACAGATTTTAAGAAGAATTTTACAGTGCTTATATCAAGATAGTCAAGGTAAGATGAAGTGTGTCATAGAGCAGTGATGCAGCTATTCAAAGAAAAAGATTATGAATGAAAATTAATGCATAGAAAATAAAGTATACTAAAGAGTTCATAAATTGTAATATGTTATTGTAATGGAAACGTGAATAAAATTACATGTGTAATGCAATGTGAATATGCTGTTTTTATATTTTAGAATTTCCTTATTAAAGGACATAATGAAATATAATAAATGAATAATTATCTTCTTAGAACATGTATCAAGGAAATCACAGAAGTAAAGTTATGATGTAGAACTCAGTACTTATCAATGCTTCATTGGCCATAACTTTCATTTCTCTGTTGTAAAAATGTTATTTGTTCCATTCTTAGTCAGTTTCTCACATGCTACTTCATTTGAGGAATCACTATGCTGTTCTATATACACTGTATCACACACACTCACACATGGACACATATTTTCCATGTAAAGTTTGATTTTGATATATACAACCTCATGCATACTACTTTAGGGAAAGTGCTTTTGCCTTAAAATTGAAAGTCAAAATGCTTTCAACAGTTATAACTGTATAAATTGCTTGATGGCTCTGTGTCAGTAAAGTAAAAAGAAAGCACTTAATAAAAAAAACCATAAAATTTCAAACCTTGTAAAATGGAATAATTTATTATTTTAATATTAATTGTATTTCTTAATAAAAGTAAAACTCAATATTCTTAAAGAGAAAGGATGAAATAGTTCCACTTATAATATAAGATAAATAGAATCATGAATTTGTACTTTACTATAAACTCAATTGATCTGTTCCTGGAGACATGATAATATCAGTTATAATTACTTTTAAGAAACAACAGTTTGCAAAAGACAGAGACCTACCTTACTTGAGAGTATGTAATCACACTTTTCCTTTGGAAATATAATGGCATTTGCAGCAGGATCTACTATCAGGGTCAGTTTATTATTCAAGGGTTTCAATTTGCTATTTTTAAAAACAAAACAAAACAAAACAAAACAAAACATGGTTCACTTCTAAGAATCAGCACTCTGCGTCTTCCTGACACATTGTTCAATGTAATAATGTGACAGCTACATGGCACAGGTGTGGAAACACAGTATACTTCAAATTGCATGTAAGAACAATTTAAGCACAATATCTGGAGTTTTATTTCATTAACAAGGGTGATTAGGCTGGAGTCCATCACAGTGTGTTTTAAGAGACAAGAGTGACATATTCTTATCAACACAAAATCAGAAAGGCTTGATTGATCTCACTCGGTATCACAGACTGTTACATGAAATACAACCTGCCGCAAAAGCAGATACTGAAAAGCTCAGTGTAAGGAGAACAGTGTGATCCACTCATATGGAGGGATAAATATGTCAAGTGAAACAGTAACCAGGATCTTTTTTTCCAGTAAATACTACTTTTATTACAATAAGCGCTAAATACATATGAAATAGATGACTCTCCCCCGTTAATTCAGCTCTCTGTTTGTGTGGGTAATATCTGAAATGATCATACCACTAAGCAGATCAGTGAAAGAAGCCAGCTCAAGTTAGAAAAAAAATGCTTGGCTTGAAACTTGCCCCTGCTGCTTGGAAATAGCACACAGCAGAAGTTAGGACCATAGCAACTGAGGATTTGGGAAACACGGCAGACAAGTAAAATAACTTTTATTTTCTAGGACAAAGAGGTTTAGTGACAAGTTACTCATAGAGTTAGTTTTGAAATATAAATGAAGGAAAAGATTAAATTATTATATTGGATTTTCAAGTTAACTGGAATCTCTTTTTAGTTCAAGAATTTCCCAAACAGGTGGAGAAATTCTTCTTGTCTTTTTGCTGAATAAGCAGATCATGCCAGATAGTTAAATGGAAGCTCCTACTTTATATATGGCTCTGTACTTATGAACTATAAAACAATTCGTCCATCAACTGTTTATGGCTTGGGAGCTCACCCATCTACTTTTCAATTATGAAGGTGCATTTTGCAGAATCAAAGAAATATTTATAGCCTAAACCCAATCTATTAGATTTCTTTCTACCAACAATATTTGAAAAGTCACAAATGATATTTTAAACTGCTTAAGCTGTGTGGTAAGCAAATGATGTTATTAAGTGAAGAAGATCAGTATTTCTGGATGGTTATGCCTGAATACTAGTTTGTGAATTTTACATCTGATCAAGTATACTGCAAAGATCACACTAACACTTGCTAGATATCTCTGGATCTTCCATGATTTAGTCATTTAGGAGCGTAATCTAAAATATACGAAACATAGTGTAATTTCAAACTATAAAATATATTCAGAGTATTCATCATTAGAATCCCCCTGCAGTGTGGGAGGTAGTTTTCTTGCTGAGAAATGTGTGAATGAGCCTCAAAATGCCTGATGAGAAACCAAAAACCATTCAATGGTTACAGAATCAGCCAAAAGTATGTCAGTTGCCTCTCCAGAGAGTACGAAGAAATGTGTCTGTAAGAGGCATTGCATACCCTGAAGTGCAGAGCTTCTGAAATCACCGTGATGCCAACATAAGGAGAATAAGGAACCAATGGTGTTGATATACTATTTATAAAAATATCAAACGTCCCAGGGGACCCGGCAGCCTCTTCTGACCTCCCAGGGCATTGAACAACATGGGTGCACTTACCTGCATGCAGACAATACATGCATACACATAAAATAAAAATAATAAGTAAAATTTAATAAAAAATTCCAAAAGTCTCCTTAAAAAAAGATTAGCTTCTGTGTCCTTTGTCATATCATATATCATATTACTTACATGAAATATTTTAAGTATGCTATTTTTAACATGAATGTTATATAACTCTTAACCCAACTGGTTATCTGCTATCTCTTCCATTTGTCCCAAGTTAGTTTTCTGGTAGGAAACCCAGATTCTGATATGCTGAGAAGCAGACTACAAATAACATGAAATCTCGTTTTACACTTGTCATTTTAAATAAAGAATGTTCAAAAATTTCAGTGTCAGTGATGTGGTTAAGGGGAAACTGGCAATTTGAAACTAAAGCTTGATTTTGTTTTAAAAGTGAGCTATCACTAAAATAATTTCTGAAATAACCAGTTGAACATCTAGGTTACCTACTTGTTTTCATGTGACAATTTACCCAAGCTGAGGTGCATTAGTGGTTGAAGCGTTCTCCCCCCCACCCCTTAAATGTAGCCTCTCACTATGAGTACCAGAGAGAGACTTGTTTAGAACTTGCAGAAGTTTCCCAAAGCAAAACCACTCTCAAGATCCTGATTGGGATGCCAGGTCTGTGTGCAGTCTTGTCCAGCTTCTGGCTAGTCGAGGGTCACTTTATTAATCATGAATGCGTCTCTGTTCAAACACACAGACACACACAGAGACACACAGACAGACAGACAGACAGACACACACACACACACACACACACAGCAAACACACAGACACACACAGAGACACACAGACAGACAGACAGACACACACACACACACACACACACACACACACACCACACAAACAACACACGAAATGCAACCCTGGTCAGAAAAAGCCTTACCTGATGGCTGAGACCGGCCGGCAGCTGCAGGAACAGTAGTGGAACTGGCAGCAGCAGGATGCAACAACGCAGCCTTGCTCAAAGGTGATACTTCTCCCTCTGCCTCTTTTTCTTTCCGCTTCTAAATCACCATAACAGCCCACTGCTTCGTATTTTGTCCCTTTTCATTCACAGAAGGTTCCCAGGCCAGGCAGCCAGCAGACACCACTTTGTTCCTGGAAGAGGCTGCCTCTCTTCTCAGAAACGCTTGGACCCCTCTGTGTGGCTCCCTCCACATTTACCCTTCAGATCAATAATGCTCTCAGAGCGGCTGGAGCGCCGCTGCAGCAGCCGGAGGCGAGCCAATGGGGGCGCAGGATCTCTTCCCTGTCATCTCCCCGCCCTCAAACAAAACACAGCGTGGCTTTGACACATCATCGAGTTGTGAAAAGTAATTGAATCCTATATTTGAAATATATCTTGTTTGTTCTTTTCCCCCCTAGCGTTCGTTGCAGGATGCTTTGAATGAATGGAAAGACTGCACATCTCTCGGGAGATTCATTTAAGGATCTCAAGAGAGGTGAAGACGAGGCGCCTTAAAAGTGAGAGAGAGCATCTGACTTAGACCTGAAGCTGTGGTTTGAAAACGCTTGAGATCAGAGAATCGCCAACCATAAGCAAAATCCTTGGGTTTCTATCCTCACTCCACTGAGGAGTTTGACTCTTTATGTTTTCTGGAAAAAAAATCAATAAACTTCATATGCCCCAAAGTTATCTCATTCTTTGCGCATTGAAAGATGACCAGAAGATAATTGGTGATAATTGTAGCCCAGCAGTTTTAGGTTACTTGTCTTTATGCTGATTTGACTCAGTCCCTGTATTGTGAGAAACTAGAAATTGTTCAGGCTATCTCCTGGTTTGTTTTAATTTGTTCATATTTATCATTGCTAGATTCCAAAACTAGTATTAATGTATTTTAATACAAGAGTGTTTAGTTATTGCTTGGAAATTTGTAATATATCTCAAGGATGCTAAAATGAAGAATACGAGTGTTGGAAATACAAGAGCAAGTCCTCCCAAATCACCCAAATATTTCATTCATAATGATCCTTCTCTGTTTTCACCATTAAAGTGATATACAAGGAATAGAAATTTGCTTAAATAAACTCAATAGAAATCATTTCTTTCTCTCCAAGCAAAGGTAATTTTATCATTTATAGATCAAGAACACAACAACATTTGAGATAATCATTTAATATGTAAGTAGAGCTGTCAAGTACATAGTCTTTATACAGTTTTAAATATATGTATAAGAATGAGCAGGACTGGTGCTCCAAAACTGCAAAAATAATGTCTTTTCACTGTCAGTGTTGAAGAAGAATAAAATTAATGTGTTTTTCTGAAATCTTTTCTGTTCCACTGAAGTAATACAAATAAGTTGATGCATTTTGTGTAGCCAAGCTTTGTGTATTGTGACAAGTTAAAATAGCTTGGGGAGGCTTTACAAACAAAACAATTTCGTTTCCTGTCCATCATGTGAAGAAGGCATGGAGAAATGTTATATTTACAACACTGTATGCTGTGTCACTAAAAAGAGTGAATGTTAACTTTATTGTAACTCACTTATGTAGCCAGTAAAAATTTGTATAGGGCAATGTCTGGCAAAGCGTGTGTGACCACTCAGATTTCCAGAAAGAAAAGAATATGCTTGTGAAATACGAATCATGAATATTTTTTTCCTTAGTTTCATCATAAGCATCTTCATTTATTTAAGTTCATTTGCTGAACACAATTTAGAAGTCATTGAATTTTAGAATATTGTCTTCTGTAGATGTACATCTGTCAGTGTGTGGCCCTGCAGATACTCGTATATATTTCATCTGGAACTTTTTTAAAAAGCAATCCTTTAATGCTTTCCCTGTCATAATGAATAAACCATTTCAAGGGAGGTAACAAGCAATCTATGTTTTAATATACTTTAAGATGAAGTGGATGTATGTTCAAATTTGCAGGCCATTGCTCTAGGGGTGGTGTCTGAAAACTATCAGAAAAGACCAGCCATCTATTTTTACAAATATACTGAAATCCAATCACACTCATTTCCTTATAGAGTGTTTAATGCTGCTATTGCAGCATCATAGCAGAAGTAATTTTCACAAGAGCTCGCAGCTCAAAGCCTAAAATGTTTACTATTCCTTCAGATAATGTGTTAATATTTTCCTAGGACATAATAACAGATGTTTAACATAGTTAACACAAATGACTCAAGTGAAGAAAAAATATATACTTGCGCATTGAGGGAATTCAGAATAATGAAAGCAATGGCATTTGAGATAGAATTCAAAGGGCAATTTCATAAATTGTAGTAAGAGTGTTATTTTGGTATTTGTTTTTTGTTTGTTTTGTTTTTGTTTTTGTCTTTTGAGACAGGGTCTCCCTGTAGCCCCAGCTGGCCTAGAGTTTGCTATGTAGACCAGGCTGGCCTGGAACTCACAGAGATCCACCTGCCTCTGCCTCCCAAGTGCTGGGATTAAGAGGCATGTGCCACCATGCCTGGAATTTTTTTTTAAGGAGGTTTTTCCAGAATTACCCAAACTTGGGAATTAACAAGCTAACTCTCAGTAGATCCACATTTCTTATATCATAATTATAAATGATGTTGTGATAGTATGAATGAGAATGTCACTCATAGTCTCCAAGTATTTGGACGTTTTGTCCCCAGTTGTTGGCGCTAGTTTGGGAGGTCTAAGAAGGTGTGGCCATGCTGGAGGAAGCATGTCACTGGGGGTGGGTTGATAGGGTTCTTAGCCTTGCCAGATCTCGAGTTGTACTTGCTTCCTGCGCCTGCTTGAAGTTATGAGAGCTTAGCTTCTGCTCCTCCTCCAGCCACCTCTGCAGACATATCTCCCCACCATCGTGGACTCTTACCCATTTGGAACTCTACACTCAAACTCTTCCTTCTAGAAGTTGCTTTGGTCTGTGTTTCTATCATGGCAACAGAATAACAACTAATATAGAGGTATTCCAAAATAAAAAGACTTGGAAGAAACAAACACATGTTACTAAGTGAAATTTGCAATCAAGAAGGCTATATATCATTTGGATGTAGCACTTCTAATCTCCTAGAAGAAGTATGTAAAGTACCACAGCAACCAGAAGATACTTATATCTGTAACATTGATTTTAACCAAGAAGTGACTACGGGCACATCTGTTTATAATTTATTAGCCAAAGAAAGGTGTAAGACATTACTCTAAGGCCTGGCAATATGACAGCATTGTATAACTTACCTGCAGAGAGGAAACCATGGAAGCAAACAAGGAACTTTTTTTTTTAATTTTTAAAAAAATTATTGGTTTTTCATGTGTGTGAGTGTTTTACAGGCCATACTTATATAAGTGTACACGTGTTGCACAAAACCTGTGAAGACCAGATGAGGGTATCAGATCTCCAGGAACTAGAAAAAACTAGGTTTTTAGGTACCATGTGGTTGCTGGTAAACAAACCCAGGTCCTTTAAACTTCTGAGCCATCTCTCCAGTCACATCAGTTTTGAAAACTAATAAAATCTATCAAATATCTTCTAGTCTTAACCAAAAGATGAGGTTGCCCACCAAGTGTGTTTTGTATATCTAGGGGCTAGAATTCTTCCTCTCCATTTTACCATTTCATATGTTGTATTTATTTTGTAATTTAAATGATATTAGACAGAGAAATATAAAACAAATGCAAAAAAATGAGTACAAATCATTGTGAAGATTTATTATTCATGGGTCAAAATAGTAGGAATAAAAAATGGGGTCTTTATTTCAAATCTTAAATGTCATGCAAGTGTGTATGTACTGTTCTCAAAGAGAACAGATCAAAGACTTGTGCACCTATAATTCCTATGCCAGAAAATCTCCAGAAGACCTAGAAAGATGCTTGAAAAGATGGGCAGTAGTTAATGAAATGAATTGTTGTCCCTGGGTGTGAAGTCAAATTCACTGCTGGAAGGTGCACATGGAATGGAGTCCAATCCCCTCCTCCCGCTGTCTTTCTGACAACCTGAGGCAAGAATTCTCCAAAACTGCCATTTGGAAAACCTTACTGACTTTATTGGACTTGCAAACTGAGCTTGGGGTGCTGTTTTCCTTATAGAAGAGCGGGCACCACCCCATTCATTACTGTGCTCGAAAGTCCACACCCAAACATAAATCCTGTGGCTTCCCCACAGCCACATGAAATTGTGAGAGACCAGCCTCGTGGTTTTCTGAGCTTATATATCCAGCTCCTCCACTTCATGCAGCTAAGGACTGGGTGGGAGAAGTAATAGGCTTGACTCCTTCTATAGAACCTGAGAAGGAGGTGGGACTCTAGCTTGTCATCATAGGGTTGGAGGAACTTCCTAGTCACACTAGGTTTTTAGGCAATTATACAGAATTGCTCAGAAAATTGTTTTTCCACATTGGCATAAACTGTGTTCATGGATGCAATCCAGATAGATAGATAGATAGATAGATAGATAGATAGATAGATAGATAGATAGATAGATAGATAGATAGATAGATAGATAGATAGATAGATAGATAGATAGATAGATAGATAGATAGATAGATAGATAGATAGATAGATAGATAGATAGATAGATAGATAGATAGATAGATAGATAGATAGATAGATAGATAGATAGATAGATAGATAGATAGATAGATAGATAGATAGATAGATAGATAGATAGATAGATAGATAGATAGATAGATAGATAGATAGATAGATAGATAGATAGATAGATAGATAGATAGATGATAGACAGAAAGGTACATAGAGAGATAGAGTCCCTGTTGGGGAGGGGGGAAGCTGCTGCTGTTTGGAACCCTAACACTTGTTCTTGCAAGGTTATCACTTTACCAGCTGAACTGTTCTCCCAGCGCCCCCAGGAATAGATGTTAGGTGCATACACACACATATATATGTATATATATATGTATATATATATATATATACATGCACACACAGTGATGATTTTCTTCAGTTTTAAAGGAGTCTGACAAGAAAAAGCATACAAACTGCTCACTTGAGGAATTTATCATTAGCAAAATAGTGTTTTGTGACTATA
>NW_008348789.1:2034400-2049302 GCF_000622305.1 Nannospalax galili
AGGTGGTAAATAAGTAGAGACTGATCAGCACTATTACAGTGATATTTCACTCAAGTTCTCACTGTGTCAACAAGAAGTGCACATGAGACTTGGCTGCATATGGAGGGAGATAATTATCGAAGACCATTTTTATATTCATTATAATCTAATTTACAAATATGAGAAACATTAAGAAAAGATGGCTGCATTTTGAAACAATATAGTACATGTAGATAAGATTATATTTTATAATTTAACGCCACTAAATCACAATTCTGTTTAAAAATATAAGCTTATGGGCTGCAAAGAAGGTTCAGCGGGTAGGTGCACTGACTGTTCTTGAAGAAGACAGGACTTCAAATCCCAGCACCCATGAGAAAAAAAACAATTGTCTGTAACTCCAGTTCTATGGAATCCAAAGTTCTCTCTGTCTTCTGCGGGCATGGCGTGACATGACAACACTTACATAAATGCAAACATAATCACACACGTAAAATAAATATAAATTTAAAAATAGTAATAAAAGCTTATACACCTCCAAACCTAACACTGTACGTTTTCCTTTCTTAGTCAAGAGAAATATAATCATAAAGATGTAGTATTAAGTAACAACACAGTAACATATATAGTGGAATAATAACAAAATGCAAGTGGAAGGACTGCAGTAATAAATGCCTAGTCCTTTTCTGTTGCTATGCAGATGAACCTGAACATTGCACTAATATGCTGCATCCCCCTATATTATCTATTTACATGAAAACACCTCATGCAAATTGCATGGCAAAGCAAAAAAATAACTTTCAATTTTATTGTAAATAATAAATACATAATATATAATACATGTTACTTTGAGAGTTAGACAACAGCAGGCTATTAATAAATTTTATTGAAAATTAGCACTTTTTTGCTGATGCCTTACTAGGAAGACTGTTGGTACCTGTAATCTCTTTCGACTCAAGGGTGAACTCTAGATGGTCAGAAACAAAGAGATGAGAGATTTCCATATGGTTTTCAAATTTACATGACTGATGAAATATCAGTGCCTCTGGATGATGCTGAAAAGTTTCATGTTAGCATTACTTGTGCTGAGATGATAGGTTTTATTTAATATTGCATTTTATAAACAAACAGCAACAGTGCTTCTGTAGGTCCTTTCTAAATTACGGCTGAGTTCTCAACCTTAGTGTCAAACTCATGATAAGAATAAATACATTAACAACCACAAATTGCCGGGCGTGGTGATGCACACCTTTAATCCCAGCACTCAGCAGGCAAAGGCAGGTGGATCTCTGTTAGTTTAAGGCCAGCCTGGTCTACAGAGTGAGTTCCAGGACAGCTGGGGCTACAGGGAGACCCTATCTCAAAAAGACCGAAAAAAAAAAAACAAACCCAAACAACCACAAATTAACAGTATTTAATTTATAAAGTGAATGTATGAAATTCACTGGAATTCACTGCTATAACAGTATGCACTCAAGAAATTTAAGCACATGTTAATGTTTTAGGAGTGCATAAACAAAATATTGAGGTTATCTTATTCTGACAGCATTGCATTCCTAAATTAACAACTATCACAGAATTTTTAAAAACTAAATCGTGTAACCATAACTATCAAGTATGTTTTCATTTTGTAAAGACGTGTTTATTTATACGAGTATGTATGTGTTTGAGAATATGCCACATGTGTGAGGGTGCCCTTAGAGGTCCAAAGAGAGCCTAAAATATCTGGATGCTGGAGTTACAGGAAGGTGTGTGCCATGTGACATCTGTGCCGGGAACCATACTAGTCTCCAGAAGGAATAGCAAATGTCCTTAAACACTGAACCATCTCCTCATCTCTATGTAAGTATTCTAGATATTCAGTTACCAGTTTTTCAATATATTTCTAATGATATTATTGCCAAAAGAAAATGTATATAATTTCCCTGTGTAGTTTTTTTTTTTTTTTGGACTGACAAAATTTTATTACATTTTAGTGCATTTCATATAAATTTTAATCAAATTTAGACCCCTTCCCCTGCCCCTAACCCACTCCCCATAGACCCGTACCAGGTTTCAGGTATTCTGTCGTATATGTTAAGTCCTAGAGAGGCAAGAATTTGTATCTAGATGTCCCTTAACTCAAGTTCATCCACTGGAGTCTGGTAAGCCTATAAAGAGTCACTCCCTTAAAGAAGATCTATTCTCCCTCACCCCACATGAATCATTTCCTAATAGTTCGTTGACTAAGGTTGGGGTCTGCTGCCTATTTCTAACATTCTCTCCTGGGATTTGGCCTGATTGAGTTGATATGGGTCTTGTGTATGCTGTCACTACTGCTGCGAGTTTCATGAGCAAGCTCCTAGAGGCCTGAAAGCCTCTGTTTTCTTATGTTTATGAACCAGCCCTGGCTCTTACAATATTTTCACACCCTCTCCACAATGGTCCCTGACCCATGGGTGGATGAGTTTTAATATAGGAGTCCTATCCAGGGACATGCACTATACAGTCTCTTATTTGCTAAACTTTAGCCAGTTGTGGCCTTCTGCATACAACACACTCTGTTGTATGAGGAAACTTGTTGAGAGTTGAGGGATATATTAGTATCCTCTGTATCCTCTCTACCCCCTGTTCCTCTATATTTCATGTGCCTTGGTATAGAACTTCCATTGTAGATGTGTCACTTAAGGCTAAGCATCTCTCAGACATATATTCTCTGTGTATGATCAGTGTGGAACTCCATAATAGGTTCTATTCAGTGACAAGCATACCATACACCATTCATCAAAGAAGTTTCATTTTGCAATAGACAGAGGCTATTACTGAGTTCCACCACTGGCCACACACAGAGAATATATGTCTGAGAGATGTCCTGTGTAGTTCTGAGCAATTGTTTAGTTTAGTAACAAAAAATAGTCTCTTTCTAATCCTTCTTTTATTTTTTTTATTTTATTGTATTGTATTTATTTAGGAATTCCCTATGTAGGCAAAACCAGCCCCAGTCTCACAGAGATCCACCTGCCTCTGAGTCTATAGTGCTGGGATTACAGGGCTGTGCCACCATACCAGGCTTCAAATCTTAATTTTAAAGCAAATTTCTTGAGGCAAATGTTTCTTATTTTATGATTAGTAGAAAATTAACATCTCTTTGATATATTCTCCAGCTCCATAAAATTTGATAAACTGAGAAACTATATTTTAGTATACTAAAATATATTCTATTTCAATTTACTTTTGTATGTTCTAATAGTTCAAATCTCCTCTTTGTTACACATATTTTCAAGTCTCATCTATGTTTTTGTCTAGGTTGGCAACAATTGTTTTTAGCACTTTTCCCTTTACAATAATACATAAGTAAAATATATAATCTATCTGTTGAAATCTTAGATTTCAAAGTCACATATCTGGAAAAATCAGAATGGAAGAAATGATGCTTTATGACTACATGTGTAGGGAATTAAAAATGAAATGAGGTGGTGAAATTTTCAACACCATGTGTTTCTCCCTCATTTTTTCTCTCTGATCATTGGTGTGTGAGATCGAATACATATCCTGCAGAGACTAGAAGTGCTAAGAAAACTGCATGAATTGGGTTTTTAACCATGTATGTCATTCCTGGCTTCTGAAATTAAGTATGACTGTAAAGGGAAGAATTAACTCTAAAATGACCTGAGACTTTAAAGGCCCCCAAACAGGTAACCTTGAACGAGGTTAAATTTTAAAATAACACTGAAAAATATATGTGAAAGCAGTAGGCATATAAAGGTCATATCCTTTTTTTGGAGAAACTATACAGTCAGCAGTATGTCAGAAATCTGAAGAAACTCCCAAGGCTGCTTTTGAATATAATAATATCTTGAAAGAGGAAGGAATGGATAAATGTGCTTCCTTTTTCATAGAGGGCTGAAAGCTGGAGACATATGAAAGAAAAACAACAAAATACAAGGGTATCTCCTGCAGTGTATTCTTTCACCCTCACAGTAAACAGACTAGACTTTTATGTTAACATGGTAGTTTGCAATCTTGCTGGGGTTTGAGATGTCTGGGAGCTCTATATGACAAACAGACCATTCAAAGTCAGCATATTTATCAAGGGTATGGAAGGATAGGCATAGTTTCTGATAAATGTCCAAGAAATTTTCATTCCATTTACAATAAAAAGATTATTATAGAAAACTCTTAAGACATGCTGGGAATCAGTACATTACAAAATGACAAATTTAAGGATGCCAAATTTCCTGACTATTGCTTAACTCAAATCTGCACATCCTGTGTGATGAATAACTATCTAAACAGGATTATTCATGAGGAAAATTGCTATACTTTGTATTTGTTTAGATGGGCCAATTATATAGTCATACATAAAATAAGTGAGTTTCCTTCCACCTATAGTACAAAGGCCAGGAACTATTTCTTTCATGGAAGGAAAGAAGGAAGGGAGGGAAGGAGGGAGGAAGGAAGGAAGGAAGGAAGAAAGAAAGAAAGGAAGGAAGGAAGGATGGAAGGAAGGAAGGAAGGAAGGGAGGGAAGGAGGGAGGGAGGAAGAAAGGAAGGAAGGAAGGAAGGAAGGAAGGGAGGGAGGGACTGAGGGAGGGAGGCGGGAGGGGGGGATGAAGAAAGGAAGGGAGGGAGGGAGTGACTGAGGGAGGGAGGAGGGGGGAAGAGGGGAGGGAGGGAAGGAGGAAGGAAGGAAGGACAGAAGGAAGGAAGGAAGGGGAAGGAAGGAAGGGGAAGGAAGGAAAGAAGGGAGGAAGGAAGGGAGGAAAGAAGGAAGAAAAGAAGGAATAAGGGATGGAGGGATGGAAAGAAGGAAGGAAGGAAAGATGGAAGAAAAAAAGAGGAAAAATAAATTACTTTCTAGTAATATCCAGTGTAATGACAAAAACTTGAAGAAAATAACATTTAATTAAGATAATAAGCCTTGCTACTTCTCCCTTTATTAACCAACTGAATTTGAATGTTCATGCCAAAAACATTATGATAGGAAATAAACTGTGTGGTGGCGCATGCTTATAATCCCAGAACTCAAGGTGAAAGCAAAAATCATAATTTCAAAGTGGTCCTACCTTGTATATCTGGAATCAGGTCTCAAAAAGTAATGAAACTTTATATACTTTTATAAAATTTTTAATTTGTATGTAACTATATTGTAAATAAATCAATTGCTACATATATACACATATACATAACAACTGTCATTTTATTTTTTAAATTATTCCTCTTATTAATGCTATGGCTTCTTTTCTGTTTTTATATGTAACTTTTTTTAGTGTGCAAATGTGTTTTATTTTCATAATTTTTTAGTGAGCTTTTTAAATTTCATATAACATTTCCCACTCAAATCCTCCCTCCTTCCCCCATCCATGCCTCTCCCTAGGCCCCCACCGAACCCTATGCACTATGCCATACATGATGAGTCCTATTCACTCAGGTGTTTGTACCCATTGACAGTCAGTGAAAATGTGCTCACTGGAGTCTAGTCAGCCCTTCCAGTGGTCCTATGTAAGTCATACTCTCCCTTACCCAACAGCAATCACTCACAAACAGTTCATAATCTAGTATTGGCCAGCAACTTATTTCTTACCTCCCCTTTGAACACTTTTCTAAAGTTTATTTTTATTTTATGTGTATGACTGTAATATTTGTATGTATATAAGTACACCTGTGTTAAGAAGTGTCCTTTGAGTCCAGAAAAGGAGTTAGAGTCACTGCAACCAAGACTGAACCTTCACCAAAAGCCTTTCCTGACTTCCCATAATGCCAACTTTTAACTTCTCTTCATAACCTCTTTAATTTCATAGATTTCATGGCCCCAAAACCAACAGCACATTGAAGACTCTTACACATAACCAGTTTCCACTGTCTACTTGAAATGTACCCTAGGAACATCCCCTCCTGGTCTAGAACCAAGTTTCTGTGTGTAAGAACTTAAGGAAAAACTTCCTAGGAGATTTCAGGTCAGTAATGCTGCTCTCTTATTAATCACCAGTGAGCTTTTTGGACAGTATTGAGAAAGAGTCTCCAAGTAGTTCCAGCTGGCATGGAAGTTACTTTGTAGACCAGGTTGAACTTAGCTCACAGGATGTCTCTGTATCCTGAATGTTAGAATTAAAGATGCACTAGCAAACCAATCTTAATCAATTTTCCTTGAAAAGCAAAGATTTCACTTCAGTGGTGCAGGGATCTTGTACAAATCTTACTAATCTGATTATCCAGACTGACCAGAAAATAGAGATTCTTAAATCAAAATATCACACATCAATAGACTCTTTGAGGGACTCAAAATTGCTTCTGAATCTTTGCAATTCAGGTGTCCATTATCTGCATTTCTCTCAAAGTTCTTATTTTCTAAGCTCCCACAACAACTCATTCAGCTCCAAGCATGCAGTGGGTTTTATAGTCCGGCACTTACAAAATCTTCCCCAAACCAAAATATTCATGTCACAGCAATATTCCTCTCTTGGGACCAACCAACTAAGGGAGTAAGGTTTTATTTCATCTTACATTTTAGCATGACAGTCCATCATTGAGGGAAGCCAAGCCAGAAACTTAAGGCAGGGACCTGGAAGCAGGTACAAAAACAGAGACTACGGAGGATTGCTGCTTACTGGCTTTCTTCCTATGGCTTGCTCAGATACCTTTCTTCAACATCCCAGGCTCACTAGTATAAAGATGGCACCATGTGACAGTGTGATGCCACATTATGGCTATGCCTGAACAAAACCAGCATCCATTAAACCAGGAATGGGTCCTGATGTGTTCTAAGAGCTTGTTCCTTCAGATGTCTCCTGTACATGCGCTCTCAAAAAAGTTCTTTCAGAATTTTCCTCTTCACCAAAGACCTTCTTTGTTCTTTACTGAAAAAGTATACCCACCTGAAATTGGGAAGTACAAGTCGAACATTATGGTTATAAGAGCATCATTTTCCCTTTCTGACCTCTACTGAACCAGAGCAGCACACACAACCACAAAGAGGTGTTATTAATCTAATTGTACCTGTTGTTTGCAACAGTGATGGGATAATCTATTATTTTCAATGTTGCTGATTTCAACAATGACATTTTCGCAACATACATATTCATATATTATTTGGGTCAAGGTCAAGGAGGGCTCATGAATAATCAAAGCTGTATGTTTAGGTTATGAAGATCTCAAGGCCTTGTCAGCTTGTTTACATTATAAACAAGCTCAAATAGTATTAAATGATCCCAAAACATGAGATTAACTTTGATTACAAGATTAAGTAAGATTTCATTTGTAACAGAAGGCATTCCCAGAGTCGTTCTCGTATCACAGAGAAGGGGCTGAGCTCTCCTTTATCAATTAACAACTGAGACAATGTCCTACAGACCTGATCAAAAGCCTATTTCAGAGGAAATTTCTCAGTTTTGATTCTCTCTTCCAATGTGTACTTAATTTGTGCCAAATTGATAAGACAAAGCTAACATACCTTAGCACATTTTGATTCTGTTTTCTCTGAATACGTTCATCCATACACTCACCTTCAATTTATATGTGCTATTTCCACCAATTAATGTTTCCTATCAGCATTATGAGTGCTGTTTGCTGATCCATTAATCTGGTTCAAATTATTTAGTTTTGGAATTTAATCCACTATATTGGTTATTATTAGAGTTAAGTAAAGACATTATTTTTCTTATTTTTATGAATTGTTTATCATATTTCTGTATATACTTCACTTTTTACACTTTGGTGATATTTTTGGTTTTTACAGGGGAGGTTGACACAGGGTCTCCCTGTAGCACCAGCTGGCCCGGAACTTTATATACAGACTGGGATGGCCTCCAGCACACAGAGATCTGCCTGCTTCTGTCATCTGTGTCCCAGGATTAAAGGCATGTGCCACCATGCTCAGATATGTATATATATATATATATATTGTCTTTTTTGAGACAGGGTCTCCTTGACATGGTTTGATTATTCCCTTTCTTTGTATATTTCTAGATTTTCTAATTCAGTTTTACACTTTATGTGTTTTTTATAATTATAACTATCTTGATTCTTTTATTGTAGAATTCTCTCCACATTTCATGAATTCCTGGACTGATGGTGGTGAATTCTCTGTGTGTTCATTTTTGTTTGAAAGACTCTATTCATTTCCAAAAGATAGAGTTGTTCAGTATACCCTTCTTGTTTTATACCCTTCCCCATGCCAGGACTGGAATATATCATCCCATTGTCTCATTATCTCCTTGGAAACGGTCATCCAATTAGGAGTACTTCCCAGGAAATGGCATCTCTTTTTACTCTTTCTCTTTTTTTTTTTTTTTTTGTAGTTTGAGAGGTTGACTGTATTGTGACTTAGAGTAGTTATTCATTGTTTTAATCTATTTGGAGTCCTTTGAGTTTTCAGAACATAGTGTTAATGCCTTCCTCAGACTTGGAATGTTTCCAGATATTCAAGACACAATTTTTTCATGTTTTTTTTTTCCTTTTATTGTGTCCTTACTTTGAGCACATGTTTAATTAACTATATTAACTATGCTCTGTTATTCTTGGGGACCCTCTTTCTTTTCTACATTTTCTTCTTTAAGTTTACTTTGTTTTACTATTTCCCCCCTTTATAGAAATGGAATTCTTTCACAATACTTCTCATCAGGATCAAAATTTACTCCTCCTACTTGATATAATTTGTTGTTAATGCTGTCAAATATTTAATTTTGTTTATTGAGCATAGGTTTTTGCATTCTAAATCCCTTTGTTAAATTTTTATTTCAGATTTCTTGCTGTTGAATTTTGTTGAATTATTTCTCTTGGGTATAATTGGGTTAATTTGATTATTTACTTCTTTCATTCGAAAGTTTAATGATTTCCATTTCTTTTTTTCATTACGTGTTGTTAAAATTTGCCTTTTCTTTGGGGGTATATTTTTATGCTGATTTTTAAAAGATGTTTCTTTATCCTTATATTAATTCTATACTTGGTGGTTCATTACCTCTTCTAATATCATAGGATAACTTTGCTAGTAAAATATAATGCAGATATGTCTTAAAGATTTTGGTTGATAAAGTGGATTTTGTTCAGATAGTGCTGCTGTAGCTTTTATGTAGATTCTTCGGCTGCAATTAAGTTCAGTGCTGTTGGTATGAATATCCATGGCTTGCACTAAAAGGTTTATGATAGATGTTATCACGCCAATTGGGATGCAATTTTCTCAGGTTAGCAGATTCACCGGAAGCTCTGTGACAGTGTACACATTTGTGTGCACAGTGCCTTCATCGATTCCAGAGCTGTATAGACGCAAGACCATTCTGGTGAATCTGGATAAAGGAAAGCTGCTCTAGCAGAAGCGGTGTGGTATTCATTAGTTTCTCAAAATCGCACATGGCATCATACTCATACAGGTGGGTATGATGTGTCTTTCAGCAGCTGCAGAGCACGTACCAATATTTGAGAACTTTGTCAGTGGCTAAGAGTTGCAAGAATGCTTACATGGGATTCCTATAGCATAAAACGTTCAAGAAGTGTTATCCAGAAATTTTTCTATTGCTAAAGGAGATTAGACTCAGCCACATAGCTGGTTCCCAGTGATTCAGGGTGAAATATGTTCAGAATGGGCTACCTGGGTAATTCTTGTTATGGTTAAGAGAATATGTGGGCCCATTTCCAGTTTCTCTGGAGCTATAAACAAGTGTGTAAGTATGTAGTGGATTTTTGAGCCTATGTCTGTTGTACTGGTGCATTAGTGGAGATAGTGGCCTGGCTGAACCATGGGGTTTTGTGTCTCAAGATTGTCATGAGTAACAGTTGGTGAGCTCTCAACTTAATATTGAATTCTGTACCTGATGCAATACAGTGGTGTATTACATGGTAGTTTCCCAACCTCAGTTTAGTTGATGGAAAACCTGCAGACATCTCTGCCACCAACTACATCAACAAATGGTGATAATGGTAGAGATTCTTCAAGGTCTGTTTTTAAAACTTTGTAAACTATGAAGAGTTATTTATTAAGTTAAATCTTAACTAAAAAATGCAGGTTGGCAGACACTATGTGGTTAGATTACTTCTTTTTTGAATATTTTTTGACTCTGAGAATTTCATGCAATGTATTTTGAGACTTTTAATGACTTCCCCCTCTCCAATGAGATCCAATCCTCATCTCTCTGGTCCCAAGGTTGTCTGATTCCTGTCCTCTCTATTTCTTAAGGTCTCTCAAGTTCAATTTGTGTTCCCCAAATATCCTTGTGCAAAGGTCCACAATCTGGAGCATGATAACCAACCTGGTTTCAAACCCTGAAAACGTGACTGTCCTCACAGGAGCTATTAATTGTCTTTATTTTCACAGCTATGGCTGGGGTTTCATGCCTACCTCTCCATGCCATGCTGGGGTTTTGCCTGACTTGGACTTCCCAAGTCTTATGCATGCTGCCATAACTGCTGTGGGGTCAAAAAAGCAGCTTTTCTTTTGTGTGAAAAACAGCCTTTCCTTGTATTCATCCACCATCTCCGGCTCCTGCCATCTTTCCATCTCTTCTTTCACAGAGTTCTCTATGCCTTCAGGGTAGATATATAATATAGATTTCTCATCTAGGACTAGGCACTCTGCAGTTTCTTATTCTCTGCATGTTGACCAGTTGTATATATGTTAACTGTCATCTGCTATAAAAAGTAGGTTATCTGATGACAGGTAAGAGATGCACTAATCTAGGGGTATAATAGCAAGTCATTAAGAATTTTAGTTTGGGGCTGGAGAGATGACTCAGTGGTTAAAAGCACTGACTGCTCTTGCAAAGGACTGGGATTTGATTCCCAGCACCCACATGGTAATAGAAACCATCCATAGCTCCAGTTCCAGATGTGATAACCCTCTTCTGACTTCCATGGGCAATGCACAGCACAGATACACATGTACACATAGGCAATACACTCATACACATTGAAAAAAAAAAGAATCATGGTTTAATCTTATGTCATCTGCAGAAAAATGGTAGTAGGCTTTCTACTATAGGCTGATTTTTCTATCCATAGATTCTTGGCCTTAATAACAGTGCAAGATATTGGTTCCAACTTGTAAATCAGACATTAAATTCATTTAGGAAATGTTTGATTACTCTCATAGAATTCATGCCACTGTTGCACTAATAGTCCTATCTTGAACGGGAGGTCACTGTTATAGATCTCAGGATTCAAACTTGGGTAAGAATGATTAATTTTCTCTTCCTGTAGCATTCAGGATATCACTGAACAACACTATGAGAGCTATCCAGTAGAGACGAAGTGTCAAGGGCAGTACAAGGTCGATTTATCCAAGTCCCATGACTCATAAATGCAATATCTTCAGGAATTGTGTCTAGCAATCAAGCTCTGATTGGTAACCAGGAACAATGGCAATATCCAATATTGTAATGGTCTTCTGAACTACAAAGAGAAAGCCCATTCTTGGCATTGTGTTTTTATTTGTTAGCTTGTGGTGTCTTCTGGTACATTGTCCCTTAGTTATACAGTAACTCCATTTAAACTTATTAAGTACGTGTAAATATATTTTTAAAAAGTTTTATTGAATTTTTATGAATTTCATACAATACATCTTAATCATATTTAGCCACTCTTGCCCATCTGCACCCCCCTCATATCTTGCACACAGGACTTCATGAATTCTGTCACACATGTTAAAGACTATTGAATCAAGTTTGTATACCCAGATATTTTTCAGTGTGAGTTCATCCACTGGAGCATGTTTAGCATATTTAGTGTCACTCCATAAAAAAAAAGACCAACTCTCCCTCATTCAGCAGTGGTCAGCTGTCAATAGTTTCTCAACAGAGTTATGGTCTCCTGCCCTTTTCCCCAGTTCTATGCTGGGTTTTGCCTGATTGAATTTGCCTGGGTTCTATGCATGCTGTCACCACTGTTGTAAGTTCAAATGAGCAAGGTCCCAGGAACCTGTAAGACTGTTTCTTTATGGTCATGCACCTCTTCCCTTGGCTCTTACAATCTCAATAGATGCAGAAAAGCTCTTTGACAAAATCCAGCATGCATTTATATTAAAAGTCCTAGGACAATCTAGATGTCCATCAACAGATGAATGAATAATGAAAATATACATTACACAGCAGACTATTTTTCAACCCTTAAGAAAATGAAATTATGAAATTCTCAGGTAAATGAATACAGCTGGGAATTATCATCCTGAGTGAGGATCTTGTATGTTCTCTCTCATATGTGGAAGCTTGCTTGAAATCATTAGATATGTGTATGTCAATTGGAAAATCTTCAGATGTCAAAAAAGCTAGTTAAGGGGGAATGGAGAGGAGAGATAGAATGTAGCAATAAAAAGGGATGAAAGGGAATGATGGAAAAGGTAGGGTCAAATGGGGTGTGGGATGGGACTGCAGGGTAAAGGAAGGAGGATGTAGAGGGATAACTAACACTAAAGGCTGTTATTTGCTCTTTGGTTGGTTTGTTGTTTTTTGAAACAGGGTCTTTATGCAATCCTTGCTATGTACATGATGGTGGCCTCAATCTCACAGAGATACCCCTGCTTCTGTGCCCTGAATGCTGGGATGAAAGGATTATGCCTACACTTAAGTGAAGACTTTTTCAAAGGTCATATGGAAACTTACTGTAGAAGCTTCCTAAAAATACATTTAACCTCTTCTTTTCTGATTAGTGCTTTGTAATGTCCTTCTATGGTCTTGTTGTAGCAAGAGTTTCAAGTACTATAAAGCAGTGGAGATAACACAGAGCCTTGACCTCTTCCTGATTTTAATAGGCATCCTTCTGGTTTTTCTCCATTTACAATGATGGTAGCTATGGGTTTGTTGCATATATCTTTAATTTTGTTGAGGAATTTTCCCTCTAGTAAAATTTCACTCACTTGATGAAGTCCTTTGCTGTACAGAAGCTGTTTAGTGTTATGAGATTCCACTTATCAATCATTGATCTTAGTGCCTGTGCTATCCAGGATATCGTTAGAAAGTCCTTTCCTGTGCTTTTAAGTTCCAGATTATTCCCTCCTTTCTCCTCTACCAATTTCAGGGTATCAGGTTTTATGTTGAGGTCCTTGATTTATTTGGAGTTGGGTTTTGTTCAGGGTGAGATACAGGGATCTAGATCCATTCTGTCTGCCTTAAACATTCCATTTAAATAGCAGTTGTTCATTCTTTGTTTTGTTCCCTTTTCAGGGACCACCTAGATTTGTTGGATTTCTCTATTTATGCACTGTAGAATCTTACCTATGGAATGATGCTGCGTTCATTCAGGGTGAGTCTTCTGACCTGGATTAACTTAATCAATAACATTACTCACAGACACACCTAGTGGTTTGTTTCTTTGGAGATTTCCGATTTTGTCAGTTTGACAATCATTATTAAACTTCTTTTACTCTATTACTTTTCCTAATGCCTTTTGAAAGTATTATTTTGATTGTTTTGTGTTTATATTTAATATGGTCTATGATTCATGCTGCTCCTTTGAGTAATTTTTCCTAACCCAATGTCACAAAGATTTTCTACTATTTGTTCTAATGAAGTTTTAGTGTGTTAAGTATTATAATTAGCTGTGAAACATTTTGTGTACAAGAAGAGTGCTAGATTAATTTTTTTATTACTAGGGATATCCAATCTCCTAAGCACAAATTTTTGAAAAAAGCTACACTTTACCAATGAATTCCCCAACTCCTTAGTGGAAAAACAAATTGAAGTAAAAAGTGATAAATTTCAGATGCTATGAATATCTTGACATCATTTTTTTCTGTAAATAAGCCATATCGTTGAGGAAACAAATGAAGAAAATTAATGAGGCAACTCTGTTATACCTCTCAAGTGCTCAGTTCCTCTGACAGCATGGTAACCTGGGATTTGTATAAAAGCATAATCAAAGTTCACTGCTTAGTTACTTGTAATTGACAGTGGAGAGGTTAGCAAAGAAAGGAAAACTGTGTGAAAAATAATTTTTCAATATTATGACTTTTTGTCAATATTACTTTCATAAAGAAAACCAGTTTGTAGCTTCTATTTACTTCTTCACATTTTAGTGTTATAAGTACAGTGTAATTTTATTGTAATATGTGAGTTATGTCTTTATTATATTATCTCCCTGCACATACCCCTTAGTAGGTTAATTATATGTTGATACAGTTTGAAATAAGAGCTGCAGTCAGTAAGTTCATCAGTGGCCTGGTTATTTTGGAGAGTGCTTTCTGAACTATTTTTGCTAACAACTGCTACTTATGGTTGCCATATGAAAGATAACACCCAACTGGAGATGTTCCTCAGGGAACAGAAGGTGATCTTTAATATTTCAAGAGAGAAAGCTGACTCTCACCTACCATTATAGAAGCTTAATGGTTCCCAGTGGGAGATAGTTAGAGAATTTATTTCTTTCATCCTGATTGGAGAAGGGTCATGCTTGCACCTATGTCATATATAGAGATTTCCTTCAGAGTAAGCCTTTCATGGATATAGAGAGTATTTGAGTGCTACACATGAAGTACTCTAGAGAGAAAAGAAAAAAATTGTGTTTTTCTGACTGAAATCCCAGTATTTGAAACATAAGGCAAATAAAAATGTATATGTGAAATTAAATACAAGGATGAAAATCAGTAAAATTACCAAATAAAACTATGGTAAAACCAGAAAGTGAAATAAAATAATATAAAAAACAGAACCTAAAAGCAACGAAGTAAAGCACAAAAGTGAAAGGAAATATAAACATAGCAGGTGCAATACTTGGTTAACATATGGATTTTGTAAGTGGGGAAGATGGCAGTAGTCATGGCTCCATTTCCAACCATCTTGTGCTGGTTGTTTCCAGTGCTTCTACTTACTCTGAGTCATGTCTTGGATGTTTAAGACATTATAAACAATGAACAGTAGCACATGTAAAAGTCACTCCTTGAACATTGAAATTTACATAGCTGTTATTCTTGAATCCCTGCTCAATGTTTCTATGTGAGTGTACATATGAATACAAACGTGATATA
>NW_008348789.1:2049368-2050242 GCF_000622305.1 Nannospalax galili
TGATGAACTCAGCACAATCATCTAATTTTGTCCCAGGCTAGAATAACTAAGAGCCCTCCACCCACTTCAAATTATTCTACAACAAATTTTGACCTACAGAACCATGACCAAGTCCAAAGATTACTGGAGGTAGAGAGATGGCTTAGGGATTAAGAGTTCTCATTGGTCTTACAGAGGACCCAAATTTCATTCTGTGATCCCATCATGTGGTTCACAACAAGCCGTAACCCCCTTTTTAGTGGATCCAGTGCCTCTTCTGGCCTCTTTGGCCATGAACACATGATGCATATATTCACATCCATCCACATACACACACATACATGCATATGCAAATAAAAATAAAAAGATGAAAGATTACTGGCTTAAGCCTCTAAACTTTGGAATTGTTTGATATACAACAAATGCCTAGTAACATGAGTTTCATATTTTCAGGAAATATGATTGAATATTGTACGTGTTTTAAAGCCAGTTCTTAAGTATTTTTACCTTGACCCGAGAAAATATAATTTTAGTCTTATCTATACCATAATAACTTTATCAGTTTTTGTGTTGCTTATGTAGTGACTTTATAGCAATAGCAAAATAGAAAATTGAACTTTATAATATTTTTTTATCCTAGAACCCATTCTTGCTTAACATTAAAAGTATTTGGGGCTGGAAAGATGGCTCAGTGGTTGAGCGCACTGACTGTTCTGCAGAGGTATGGATCCCAAAACCCACATGGTAGCTAGCAACAGTCCATATATCCATCTAGTCGCAGGGGATCTGACCCTTCTTCTGATCTCCACAGGCATTGTATGACATGAGTTTACTTACATACATGCAGGCAATACACTCATACACATAAAATAATCATAATAAAGAAAATATCAAA
>NW_008348789.1:2051696-2057388 GCF_000622305.1 Nannospalax galili
AAGGAAGGAAGGAAGGAAGGAAGGAAGGAAGGAAGGAAGGAAGGAAGGAAGGAAGGAAGGGGAAGGAAAACAGGCATGGAGGGAAAGAAGAGAAGGAAACATTGTTCCAAGCCGTGTCTTTCTTAGCTGTCAGATGATGTTATCTCCTTTCTCCTACTGTGTGACCTGGGATGTTTTCATCTGGAGTAGTCTACTTAGAGAGGCCAAGTGATATCTGGCCTGACCATGTGATTTTCTCTGTCCAGTGGATTATTGCAATATAAGTAGAAACCATGTGAGCTGGATGTAGGTTAAAAGTTTAAGGACTTCACACACAAAAAAAATTAACATTTAAAAAATGAGTTATATTTGAGGAGGAAGCCTAAAAATTTATGTCATGTTAATTAGTAGAGATGATAAACATTAACATTGAAATCTACCCAATGACTTTATATCCATACACAGGTGCCAGGGATCTGAGTGCAACTAACTATGGCTAGTAATAATCAGATACATACAGATTAGAGATGCATGCACCAAAATCTAAGTGTTATTAGCAAAAACAATGAGTCTTTCTGTAAGAAACAGTGTATTTTAAAATAAAATAGAGATCTTTATTTAAAAGTTAAAAACTCATTCAATTTTTATGTCTTACAGGGTTTATACTGAGTTCAATATTGTATAACTGTATTAATTCAACTGTGAGTCTGAAAATTTATAGCCACTTTTGAAAAAAAAAGTTTAAGGACTTCTATATGAATCTGTCCTTGATATTTCTTCTCATGAGAATAACAAGATACATATAAGGGCTGTTTATTGCTTTTGAGTTTTCTGGTTTCTAGATGGTGGAAAAAGCCACATTCATCTCAGATGCAGCAATGAGACCCATTCACAGCAACTCTCATAAGCATGACAAAGTAAAGCAAGTTGACAGACACAAAGTGCTACAAATGTGATTTCTGGAAACCTGAGTTCATGAGTCAATTTATTATTATTAATTTTGTAAGTATAGGATTTAAATATATGTGACTAAAACTGTGAAAGCCACAGTTTCATTTAACTATCTGTCCTGAGGCAACTGTATTTGTGTGTTTGTGCATGTTGTTGTTATATAGAAATTTTCAGTGTGAAATCTAACCAAATTTAATTTAAATGTATCCTTCAATTATAAGTAATACCAACAGGGGCTGGAGAGATGGATCAGTGGTTAAGAGCACTGACTGCTACTGCAGAGGACCCAGGTTCGATTCCCAGCACCCACATCGTGGCTACAAACCATCCTTAACTCCAGTTCCAAGAGAATCCAAAGTCCTTTTCTGAACTCCACAGCATTACATGACATGGGTGCACTCACATACATGCACACAATACACCCATACACATAAAATAAAAATAATAAATAAAATAAATAAATAAAAATAAAGATAATAAATAAACAGAAATGTTTTAAGAAAGAGTTGGGCATGTAAAGTAAGCATGGCTTTGGAATCCACATGTGAAATGACTTAAAATCAAATTGTGTCAACTAATGTGATCATATAACAAAGTGCTAGAAGTCATAACTGACTACAAACTTGGTGTGAAAAGTGTTTTTCTTCATTATGACTTAGTCTGAAAATTAACATGTGTATATACTCTAGCATAAGTCATAAATAATTCACTAGAGCTAGAATGTGTTAAAATTAGTATAATAAATTATTAACTCTGATAAATAAAAAGATAGAGACTTATTTACTAAAGGGAAATTTTGCTTCATTAGAACCAACAAATCTTAATATATTATCTTACCATTTTCCTATATTTTGCAAAATCATACATATTATATACATGATTTTAAAAACTATTGTTGCATTATGGATTTTATTGAGAAATATGAACAGACACTGTTAAATTTAACTCTATTTCAATTTAGCTATGTTTAAGATATTGATAAATATACACTATATGCTGGTATCTGTATTGTTACAGCTGTGATTGGTTTAGCTAGAGGTGCAAGTTTTTGTATTTGTTTTTGCTTTTTGCTTAAATGACTCTACTACAGTAAGCATGTATTTCTGTGGAACCAAAGTAATGAATATTTAAACTATTTAGGAACTTAAATACTGGAACACATACCAAAAAGGCCATGACTTTGTTAGTTTGCAGTGTCTCCAACAAGTACTCAGTGAACCATTACCTAGATCTGAAAATAGTTCCTATGCAGATGTTAGAATTTCACTCCATTCTTTTGTAGGACAGACAGTCAAGAGTAGCACAGGAAGAGCTGATAATGAGAAACTGGTTGGCAGAAAAGGAGGAACCTAGTTTGTGTTTTTTTTTTTCTTTAAAAGCTTAAGAATTAACACAAATATTGTATATTCTCAAATTCCTTATAGATCACAGTAGCAGTAATGCTAATACATGTTTAAAGGCTTTTCTGACAAAGCAGCATTCACATGGATGTGATAGACTAGAATGACTATGGATGGACCAACTCTCAAAAACAGTGACCTAGAAGGAAATCAAATGATATAAAGTTTAAATTTATGAGTGGCCTTAAATTCTATGGTAAATACTAGATAACTTGCATGTTCCAGATTAAATCATAAACATTACCTCTTCTCCAAGACACACACACACACACACACACACACACACACACACACAATCTATGTACCCTGAAAAGACATTACATGGGGTTTGGCATCAGTCCACTGTACTGAACAACTTAAAGATACATTTATACCAGTCTGAATTTTTGCCATAGTATGTGACAATTAATATTTGCTGTCCTACTCTGTGGAATAGTGATAAACTGCAAGAACAGAGGGAACTCACTTCCTTCACATTAAAAATCACCCATAATTATTCAATGAATATCTTATCTATTCTGAGGTACAGTTGACCAATTATATGCAGTATCTTGGAGACCCACTTGTATACCCATTTCTCCCTTGAACTTGAATGCACTAGTTTTATTCCCTCTAGAAAACAATTTCAGAGACCTGTTACTGTGGATCTTAGATGAAACTTTCTATTTTTCTGGTTGACATACTTTCTGCAATAAATTGAAATGTACATTTTTTCTGTTTTATTTTAATGATATAACCCACAGACTATAAAGTGTGTAATTCTGGGTAAATAACAAACTTATTTGGTCACAAGATATTTATTAGGAAAATGGAATATTTTTAAAAGATTATGCCATAGATTTTTTTAAGTCAAGAAATCCAGGCTCTTAATACTGACTTTGAATAGGTACTGGCCATAAAATGATGTTTTGTGCAAAGGAATATAATCCCTGGCTGTAGAGTTACACTATTGCAAGAGATAAACAGACATTCCATATGTTAGTGAATATCATGAATTATATTGCATGAGCAGAAATTGCTACCCTATTTTTTTTTGTCCTGAAAATGTAAAAATTCACATGTGGGGGGATAAAAGGGTATATCACAATAAGACAACTTCATTTACTTTAACAAATAAAAATCAGAGTTGTTAATAGGCGAAAAATGGTCCTTGGCTGGCAAGAAGCTTCTCCATGCTCACTTAACGTGTCTCACCTCAAATTTTAGTGCTTCCAGTCAGACTGCAAGATCGATGATTGAACTTAATGAAGTGGCTTTAATTGAGAATGCTGCCTCTTACAACCTTACTTCACAAAAAAAGAAAGAAATTTCAATTACTAAATGTGAAAAAATGATTATTAGTTTGCCTTCCCAAAGTTTCAGAGTAGCATACTCTTTAATAGGTCTAAAATAATGAGTTTCTCGGTTTTTCTATGAGTGTCATGTCATAAATGTGCACAATTGTCTATGGTTTTGATCATTATAGGCATATGAACTGATTAAAAGCTGTTGGTGGTTATAATACTACTAACAATGATAATATGAAAGTTGAGGGATATGTTAGTATACTCTCTACTTCCTATACATGAGCCTTAGTTGTAGAGGTTCCACTGTAGATGTGTTACTTGAGGCTGGGCATCTCTCAGACACATATTCTTTGTGTGTGACCAGTTGTGGAACTTTGTAATGGTCTCCATCTATTGCAAACAGAAGCTTCTTTTATGAGTGGTGTGCAGTATACCAGTCTGCAAATATAAGGATCCGTATTTAGAATATAGTATGAAATTTTCATTTGTCTAGTGATAGGGTTTTCTCTAGGATCTATGACCTCTCCAGTCATGTCCTTTTGGTGATGTTTCCAGTGCTACCCATGAGTTCCCTCCCATTGAGAGGGCTTTAAGACCGAATAGATAGCTGTTGATTTCCCCCCAGATAAAAGTGTCACTATTGCACCAATAGAAATAGTTTGCTTTGCCAGTCGTTGTGACTTTCACAAGGTGCTGGATTGGACCATTGATTGATTTTCTCCCTTAGCACCTTGAACAGTATCCTCTAAAACTATGAGGGCTAGTTTTTGAAGAGGAGACTTCCACCTCTGTGGCTCCAAGTCATGTGCCAGAAGTATGTCCTGTATTCAGCTGTATTTACAGTCTTACCTTCAAATTCTGAGAAGTAATGAAGGGCTGTGGCATTTGAAGAATCGCGCTCAACACACAGGGACAAAACCAAGTTTCAGGATGCAAAAGCAAGAGGAATTTATTCATACACAGGTGCCTGCAGATGCAGAGTCCCACTCGGGTCAAGACTTGCATGCTGGGCTTAGCTTGGGAGGGCCTTTTATAGAGCAGAAGCAGGGTACAGAAGCAGATGCATGGTTACAAGGTTATCATTGGTGCATTTCAAGGGGTACAAGGTATGAGGAAACAGTATTGCTAAATTCAGAGGGGGCTGTGGGTGAAACCGATTGTTATCGCTAACTTCCCGGTAGGGGCTTCAGGGTGGTGTCAGGAGGTCCGACCATAAACGTCCTTTTTTCCACTGCTGGTTTCACAAGACCTGGGTTTGAACTTTGGCTCACCATATGGCTGACTGCAGTTCTTTCTCTAAAATGGCCTTCCTGCTGTCAGTCGGGTCTTTCATTCCTCCCTTTTTCTTGTAACTAAGTGAAATCCTTCACTTACAGTAAATCGGGCTCCTGATCTTGAAGCATTCTATACTGACTGGTGAGTAGTAGAGCCTGTACAACAGACAGTCTATCTTTGACAAATTGAATGAACCAGCCGGTTTAGTATACAGGGCCCTAAAGTTAAGATTAAAAACAAAAACAGCCGGTTTAGTATACAGGACCCTAAAGTTAAGATTAAAAACTAAAGGACTAGAGGACCTGCTAGAGAGGATATCAGAGTGGTGAACCAGGGAGACTTATCGTACAGTCCTTCAAACCAACTCTTTTTTGATTCAAAGTTACGTTTTCTTTCTTCTAGTCTTTCCTTTAGTTTGTCTAGAGTCTGTGTCACCACTCCTGTTTGGTCTGCGTAAAAACAGCATTCTTCCTTTAGGGCTGCACATAAACCTCCTTGTTTCAGGAACAATAAGTCTAATCCCCTTCTATTCTGTAGCACTACCTCGGAGAGGGAGGTCAGGGAGTCTTTTAAGGTTCTTATGGACTCCTCTAAGGCTACTAGGTCTTGGTTCATAGCTTGATGTAAGAGCATGTACTGATCCGAGCGAACTAAAGCAGTTGCTCCTGTCCCAATGCCCGCTGCTATACCCCCAGCTCCTAATAGTATAGCCAAGGTTAGGCTCACTGGTTCTCGTTTGAATCTGACAGAGGTGGGGGTTTCCAGATAATGCTGCAATACATAGCTGTCCTCATGCCAATA
>NW_008348789.1:2060361-2091068 GCF_000622305.1 Nannospalax galili
ACGTACTGTAGTAGGACCAAGTTGGTGTGCTGGGCCCTGAAGGTGGTCAAATCGTGGTGGAGGGCCTCGTCAAACAGGGTTGGGCTGTTTTTAAAACCTTGTGGTAACCGGGTCCAGGTCAGTTGTCCTGAAATACCTATCTCAGGGTCCTTCCACTCGAAGGCGAAAAGGGGTTGACTGGCAGGGCTTAGCCGCAGGCAAAAGAAAGCATCCTTTAAATCCAGGACTGTATACCAAACATGAGTGGGAGGGAGGGTGCTCAGCAAGTTATATGGGTTAGGGACAGTCGGGTGAATGTCCTCTACCCGTTTGTTTACTTCCCGGAGGTCTTGCACCGGCCTGTAATCTCCCGTACCAGGTTTCTTAACTGGGAGCAGGGGGGTGTTCCAGGGGGACTGGCACTTGGTGAGAATTCCTTGTTCTAGGAGTCTTTTGAGGTGGGGCTTAATACCTTGATAGGCTTCAGCTGACAGTGGGTATTGTTTGATCGCCACTGGACTGGCTGTAGTTTTTAGTCCAATGACGAGGGGAGGCTGATTCGTCGCCAGTCCCATCCTCGCCGTTTCCGCCCATGCCCCGGGAAATTTGGACAGCCAACCTTCTATGTCGGGAGAGGGTTTATTTTTCTCTTCGAACAGTCTATATTCATCCTCCAGCTGAAGAGTGAGCACCTGGAGAGGGGCTCCCCTAGACGTGGTTACAACTGCCCCCTTATTTTTGAAATGAATGTGGGCTCCTAGCTTGGTCAGGAGGTCCCTTCCCAGGACTGGGTAAGGGCAATCTGGCACGTATAGAAAAGCGTGGGTCATTGTACTTGTGGCCAGTTGCACTTCTCGGTTGGTAGTCCATCAGTATCGATTAGCTCCAGTTGCTCCTTCAACCCATGACGTCTTTTTGCTGAAGGGTCCGGTGGTGTGGGTGAGAACCGAGTGCTGGGCACCGGTATCTACCATGAAGGTAACTGGCTTGCCCCCCACTCGAAGAGTTACCCTGGGCTCAGGTGGGGGGTCCTGGCCCCGACCCCCCTAGTCGAGGGTTAGGAGAGTGGACTCTCTTGTTCTTGATTTCTTTTTAGGGCAATCTCTTGCCCAGTGGCCTTTCTCTTTGCAGTAGGCACATTGGTCACTGTCTAATGGGGCCCTGCCTCTGCCTCCCTTCCTATCTCCTCTGGACTCTTCTTTGTCTCTCACTACAGTGGCCAGTATCCTGCTTAATTCCTTGTTTCGCCTCCTGTCTCTTGCATTCTCCCTATCTTCTGCCTCTCTCCTTTGCCTTTCCTCTCTTTCTTCTTGAGTTTCTCTTTTATTATAAATTCTCTCCGCTTCCCTGAGTAGATCTTGTAACCTCTGTCCCTGCAGATTCTCCATTCTTTGGAGTTTCACCTTAATGTCAGGGGCTGACTGCCAAATGAAAGACATAGAGACACTCACTTCCTGCTCAGGGCTATCTGGATCGAAGGGAGTAAACCTCCGATATGCTTCCTTTAGTCTCTCTAAGAATACCGTCGGCACCTCATCTTGCCCTTGTACTACTGATCTTACCTTGGCCAAATTGGTGGGGCGTCGCCCCGCTGCTCGGAGGCCCGCTGTGAGCAACTGGCGATAAAGGCGTAGGTGTCCCCTACCTTCAGGTGTGTTGAAGTCCCAATCTGGTCTGGTCAAGGGAAAGGCAGCTTCTATCTCGTTGGGCAGCTGGGTAGGTCTCCCATCCGCCCCAGGAACCTGCTTGCGGGCTTCCAGAATAACCCTCTGTTTTTCTTCTGTCGTGAGGAGAACTTGGAGAAGCTGCTGGCAATCATCCCAGGTGGGCTGGTGGGTTAGAAGAATAGACTCTAGGAGGTTAGTTAGGGCCACAGGGTCTTGGGAGAAGGGCGGGTTATGTTGCTTCCAATTATAAAGGTCAGAGGCAGAAAAGGGCCAGTACTGGAGTTGGTTGCCTGGCCCTGGTCCCACTCAGAGGGGAAGTATGTGAGAAGACTCTCCTCCTTGACCCCGGCGGTCTCTCAGTCTTCCTGCGATCGGGGAGGGCGCCCCAGCGCCCTGGCCTACGTCCGATACTCCCCCGACTGCTTGAGGTTGAATTTCTGGAATCGGGGCCGGAGGTGGGTAAGGTGGAGGGCTGTCTTCAAGGAGATTAGTCAGAGCTGACTCATCGGGGGGAATTACAGACTTAGATTTGAGGAGAACAGGACAGAGGGACACAGAGGGGGAGGGATCTGTTGGCTGAGGTGCCGAGGGCGCCCGAGAGGAGGGTCTAGGGGGCAGGAAAGGGGCAACCCAAGGAGGGGGGTTGTAGGAGAGGCTTTCCCAGGTAACGATGTACGGGATCTGGTCTGGGTGTCCGTAGGGTCCCGATCTGAAAACCTGCATTTTAACCTGAGAGATAATATTTGGGTCAAAAGTGCCATCTCGTGGCCACCCGACGTCAAAGGTGGGCCACTCAGATGAACAGAAAGCAATCCATTTGTTCTTCTTGACTTCCACCGACTGGTTGGAGGCTCTAGTCTTTACCTCGCGCCAATGATCTAGAGTTAGACTAAGAGGGGTAGTTAATTCCTGTCCCATGGCGAGGGGAGACGAGTATACAATAATACAGATAAGCATGAGACAAAACAAAGAAAAACAGCCGGCACACAGAAACCCTGCCCCCCCTCGCCTGGGGAGCCAGACCGAGGGTCTGAAACCAGATGGAGGAGGCACCTCTTCCCCTCCGTACAGATGGACAAATCCCTCGGAAACGTAGTGGGCCCCGAATAGTCGGGCTCCCATACGGTCGCCGAGGAAAGTCGTCCCCGAGCCCCACACAGCGGGCTCCCAGAGCCCCTCGGGCATCCCCGAGGGTGGCAGATAGACTCCTCAGACTCGTCAGTCTTGTCCAGAGTCGCCCAGAATCAGGCCGTGAGTCTCACGCAGAAAAAGAAACCACAAGAATACAGAAACACAGAACAAGGCCCACACTCTCCTGGCCGGCCAACTCACCTCCCCACGGACTTGGGTTGTCCCCAGCGTTGCGCTGCGGGATCTCGGTGGGACCTCCAAATGAAGAATCGCACTCAACACACAGGGACAAAACCAAGTTTCGGGATGCAAAAGCAAGAGGAATTTATTCATACACAGGCGCCTGCGGACGCAGAGTCCCGCTCGGGTCAGGACTTGCGTGCCGGGCTTAGCTTGGGAGGGCCTTTTATAGAGCAGAAGCAGGGTACAGAAGCAGATGCATGGTTACAAGGTTATCATTGGTGCATTTCAAGGGGTACAAGGTATGAGGAAACAGTATTGCTAAATTCAGAGGGGGCTGTGGGTAAAACCGATTGTTATCGCTAGCTTCCCGGTAGGGTCTCAATTCAGAGGGGGCTGTGGGTGAAACCGATTGTTATCGCTAACTTCCCGGTAGGGGCTTCAGGGTGGTGCCAGGAGGTCCGACCATAAACGTCCTTTTTTCCACTGCTGGTTTCACAAGACCTGGGTTTGAACTTTGGCTCACCATATGGCTGACTGCAGTTCTTTCTCTAAAATGGCCTTCTTGCTGTCAGTCGGGTCTTTCAGCGTTAACTTGTGTTATTTGGAGAGCTTCTTAGACTACCCTGACCAACCACTTGAAAGGAGGTCTCTCCTGTCTGGCACTATTTCTTGTTATAATAGCCTTCAGGCATACACATGCATGAATGTTCAGATATTTGATGTGTATTTTTCGGTGGTTTTCTGTTTAATACATTTCCCTCTCACTTTTCATATCACCTGGGCTTTATCTCTTTCTCTCCCTGTGTAACCTCCTTCCTCCTTCCCCAGTTCAAGTACTCTGATTTTCCCCCATTTTTCCTTTGATAATACTTGTCTCTAGCCAACCCCCCAAATTTCTTTCTCTCCCTTTATGTTCAGGGTTCCTTGTATGCCTTTCCCTCCTCCCTTTATAGTTAAATACCCCAATTTCCCCCATTTCTCCCTTGGTAACACCTATTTCCTACTAACCCCCTCTCTTGTACTCTTTCTTCCCTTTACCTCTGTGCTTCCTTTCCATTTTTCTGGCTCCTGTTGTGACATCAGGACATATAGTCAGATATAAGGGATTGATGCTAAGATCCACAAATGAGGGGGAACATAAGTTGCTTGTTTTACTGAGTCTGTGTTACTTCACTTAGTATGACTGTTTTTAGTCCCATCCATTTACCTGCAAATTTCATGAATTCCTCTTTCCATTCACAAGTTGAGGAACATTTTAGATTGCTTCCATTTCTTCGCTATTGTGAAAGGAGCAGCAAAAACCATGAATGTACAGGTAGCTCTAAAGTAGGATGAGTCCTTTGGGTATATACCAAGGAGAGGTATAACTGGATCATATGTGGATTCATTTTCCATTTTTAAAGAGTTCTCTACAGTGCTTTCCATAATGGTTTCAGGAGTTAGTAATCCCACCAGCAGTGAATGAGCATTCCCCTTTCGCCATGCCCTTGTCACCATTTGATGTCTTTTGTTCTCATGATCTAAGCCAGTCTGAATGGGATAAGATGAATTCCTAAAATTGTTTTGATTTGCATTTCTCAAATTACTAAGAATGTTGAGTACTTTTAAAGGTGTTTCTTAGCCATTTTTATTTCTTTGTTTGAGAATTCTCTGTTCATGTCCTTAGCTCATCTTTTCTTGGGTCATTTATTTTCTTGTTTATTTATTTATTTATTTATTTATTTTTTGAGTTCTTTGTATATTCTGGATATGAATCCTCTCTTTGATGTGTTTTTTTTCTAAAAGAATTTATCCAGATATAAAACAGGGGATGAATTTAGCATTATGATAATGCTCCTAAAGAAGTAAGTGTATAAGTCATTGTCCATGATGTCTGCATGCTAAGTTAAAGGATAATAATTTTTCCCTATTTTTTGGTTAATTTTACTTTTAATATTTATAGCTTTCATTGAACTCACTTTTACATGATTTCATACAAGTATAGAGTGCATTGTGAGTAATGTTACTCCCCACCTTCTCTAATTTCCTTCTCATGCCTATTATCCCCTATCATTTCCTTTCAAAATTCATAAGTATGTAATTTCAGTGCTTATTTCTCTTTAATTGTGCTACAGCAATCAAGGGAACTGTTCCATATGTCAGATGTTCAGATTGAAGTTCATCATTATGTTAAAAATATTTTACCTTTATATGGACATGTGTTCATAATATGAGGCTCAGTATACAAATGATGAAAAAAAGAATTCTGTGTGTGTGTGTGTGTGTGTGTGTGTGTGTGTGTTTGTGATACACTGGTGCCCTAAGTAGTGTAGGTACATGAAATGTCCAGACACTGATGTCAGTTGTCTTCCTGAATCATTTTTACAACATTATTTTTTTGAAAAAGTGTCTCTCATTGAACTTGAAAGTCAACATTTCGACTGGTCTTACTTGGTCAGTAAGCCCCCGGGACGTGTCTCTCTACCCCTCCCCAAACTCTCTCCAGGACTATGAGGATTGCAGCCACTGATTGCCTTGTTTGGCTTCTATGTTGGTTCTAGAGCTCCAAACTCAAGTCTTCTCACTCAAGCAGCAAACACTTTACTCCCTTAGCTGTCTTCCCAGATGAAACACAACTTTTAAGTACAGTGCAAACACTACCGTGTTAAGTATATTAGATGTATGAAGGCAACTTTACATACATAGGTTCAAATTAGTATTATCTGCATGGTATTTGGTGATACATAATGCATAATGCAGCCTGAAAATATAGTGTATGTAAGATTCTCTCTCGTTACATTTTGTGAGATACTCTAATTCAGACACTTGACAGACCAGTGTTTTTCCCTGGAACCCAAGCCTTTAGGAATTGTTTGTTCTATTCTTCCCTTCAATTTAGCATGTCCATGCCTTTAGGAGATTTTTATCCTATTAATAATTATTTGCCTTCAATTTAACATGAGTCCCTTCAGCTTATCCTGACTTTTAAGAAATCAGTCCATAATTAACATTTTATACTCTCATTATTGAATCAAATTTCACCTCTTTCCCAAATACTAGGTTTTCTTACTATTTTTCTTTACTTTTATTACTACTATGAAAAAGCTAAAATCAAAAATACAAAACATGAGCCAATGACCAGAAAAATCACTTCCAGTTTTGTAAATTAAAAAAGAAAAACATTTTTATTTTATGTGCATGGATGTTATGGCTGCATGTACATAAGTCCACCCACAAGGCAGTGTCTATGGATGCCAATGGAGAGCATCAGATCCCCTGGAACTGGATTTAGGTGGGGTGGTTCGCTGACAGGTAGGTGATGGGGATGGCAGCTGATCCTGGATCCTCTGCATGAGCGCCTGTGCTCTTAACCACTGAGTCATCTCTCCAGTTCCTCTAGTCCCCAGAAAATGTAAATTTGAGAATATTTTTATTGCTAATTATTTTCAATATGATCTTTAAAATACAGCAGGCCCGATTTCTCAGCAATATTTATTAGTGTCATAGTGTATACATTTTTATTCAACTCAAATTTTCATTTGCGGTGTTTGAATTCTAACTTGGAAGGACATGTAGAATCATAGTGTCACTCGAGTTCTCTTAGGTTGTGCTTGCACAGGACTTGCACATGCTGTCACCATTGCTGTGAACTAACTCTTTTAAAAATATCTCAGCTATTACCAATCATGCCAGCCACGTTCCATTCACACTCATCCCACCCAAAAATTCTAGGCTATTTACCCCTGTATTGTTATTACTGACAATAACAATTTAAAACAAGGTCTTTTGGGGTCAATACTGGCCACTTCAATTAAGCTGCTTTCATCCTGCATGACTCATTTGATGTTCTTCTTTCTAATCATTTGCCATTGCATTTCCTGTGTATTTCTATTTTGTCTCAAAACATTCTTACCAAACTCATTATTTGATCAGCATGTTGCTCAGAAATTGTCAATCCATGGCCTAAGCCCCAAGAAATCCAACTTCCAGTTAGTTATTTTAATAATAGGAAATGGGAAGAACCACTCAATATTCTTTAAGAAAGTAAAGTATTCATCACTGGTGGTGAGAGGTACATAGAAGGTAGTCTCCAGCCAATGGAAAATCATTTGCTATAATCCATGGGAGATAGAGTATGTGGAGCAATGTATCAAGATTTCAACAAAAGGGGACTATATTAACTAATTTGACCATGCAACTGCATGGCTATATACACTGAGCTGACAATGGAAAAAATGTTAATGAAAGCTTGGAGCAATTTTCAATTAATCTTTTGTCAAGTATGAATGCCAAAAAAAACCTTTTCAATACAGGTGGATCTAATCTATAATAAATGGGAGCAGAATTCAGGATTAGGATGAAAAATAATTTTTAACTTTAATTGCACGTGAGCTGGGCATGATGGTGTACTCCTTTATTTCCAGCCCTAAGGAGGCAAAGGGAAGCAGATCTCTGTGAATTGGAGGTCAGTATACTCTACCTAGTGAGTTCAAGGCCAGCAGGGCTACATAGTGAAAACTTGTCTTCAATCAATCAATCAATCAATCAATCAATCAATCAATCAATCAGTCAATAAACTGTATTTGAAAGCAAGATGGTTATAGCATAGTCAGCGAGCTGTTGGGTAAAAATGTGATTATTTATTTATTTATTTATTTATTTATTTATTTATTCATTGGTCTTTTTGTTCATTTATTTGTCTTTTTGAGACAGAGCCTCCCTGTAGCCCCAGCTGTCCTGGAAGCTAAAAAGAGAGACTCACAATCTGTTGGGAGCCTGAGTCTCGGCATGTTGGGAGACGTCTCAGCATGTTGGTAGACTGAGTCTCAGCGCTTCTTAAAACTGCTGACAGACCTAAGCTGGCTACTTTCCATTCTGCCCGCAGCCTTGGCCCAAAACCTTGGCACGCAGCCGGGGCTCACAACCTTGGCCCAAAACTTTGGCTCACAGCCGGGGCCAGCAGCCCCCGGCCTTGCTCTAGTTTAGGTGAATAGCTCTGTTCTCGGTTAATCAGTAGATTCCCCCCTTAGAGTACATCAGGACCCCTGTGTTCTGACTTATGTGATTACTCATTCCTTGCTCCTTTGTTCTCATTCTCTACTTAAACTCATGCTTGTGTTTCAATAAACAAGACTTGATCAGAATCCTGTCTTGTCTCCATTTTTCTTGTCTCTTTGCCTCATCCACATTCATCCCCACTCCCCAATCCAGGTACCCCGTTGCAGACCCCGCCGGTCGGGGCACACCACGCCCGGCCTTCTTAAGTGTAGGAAAGATATGTCAAGATAGGGGCCTGTTATGTCTTGAATTCCTTCAATAAAGGTAACTAATGAAGCCTGAAATGATGAAATTCCACAGGTTGAGAGGTTTAGTACATTAAACTCCTTTAATGATGGAGCAGGCTGGAGAGGATTATGACAGGAATTGGCAGGTTTCTTAACATGGATTTGTCTTCCTGATTGTAAGACCTCTTTCTGAGGTTTGCTGTGACGATATAGCACATATTACACAGCAACAGGAAACCCATATTTCAGAAAAGAGGGTGAAATAGGTCAAGGACTATTCATTAGCTATAGCCCCTATCAGCAGTTCTGAAGTTGTGTGTCTAACAGATGGTTCAAACAACTTACTGAATTCAGACTTGAGGAAATAGTGGAAAAGTTATGCTACACAAAAATGGGGAGACCTCCAACACTGAGTATAGGTATTATAGAGCAGTGTTTTTGAAATGGTTCTATGGGTCCCTGAAAGCACATTGCTCTGCAGGACAGAGACTGGAAGATCACAGCAATTTAATCACCAATGTAGTTCCAAGTTTAATGAGAGATCAAGTCTTAAAGAAATGAATAAGTTAGAGAGATACAGAGCAAGAAACTTGATGTCATCCCCTCGTTTTGCAGGCTTGTATTACCCTACACACAAACACCCCCCGACACATAAAAACACATACACACACACAGAGTTGGGGGGAACTTTTCATTCTATGGTGGTTTTGATATGCAGAAAGGTGTGCAATTCTATGAAACAAAGTATGAAGACAGGAATGACCCGCCTCAATAACACTTTGGATAATGTACACTTTTTGTCCCATAATTTTGATTCTATACATTTACACACTACAACCCACAAAGAAGGGAGGGAGCTTTTTATAAGGAGACAAAATAAAACATTTATTGACTGTAGCAGTTCCTTAAATGTACTCTGAGGGGGAGGGGGATTAATGTCAGAGGTAAGTACAAGTGAAGTGATTTTCACTTGTGAAGTTCATCTGAACATAATATAGAGAAGAAACTGCTTTGAAAAATTTGCAATCTTTATCATACATGGAAAAATAAATAATTTCTTGTGTTCTTTCCATATATTTGTCATATTATGACACTAAAAAGGCATGTTCAGAAACTCTGAGTCTGATAATCAGAGTTTGGGTTCCTCAAGACTTAAAATTTTATTCAGTAAAATCCAATGGCTTAGATCTTAGACATTAAGGGAAGAAACTTTGTATAGCTAATTTGACACAATTTCACACCCAGGTCTATTCTAAATATTTGTTTATACCTATAGATGAATGTTCCCTTCAGGCTTAATCAGAAAAACTTCACAATGAAAGGGGCCAGTTGAAGAGATTTATGATGCAGGACTGTCCAAGATCTGAGACTAAGTGGTGGTTGATTGTATAACCCTAAACAAGATACTCAAATCACATCCTCATGGAACAACCTGGGAGAGAAGGAGTGAAATGGGGAGGGAAATGTGTTGGAGGAGGATGGGGAAATGGGGGTGAGGATAATCATAATACATTACTTACATGTATGAAATTTGGAAGAATAAATTTTTAAAAAGTTGATGTATAAAATAAACCAAATAGTATAATAAATTCTTATGCATTCATTATTCTCAAAATTGTGAATATCTTTTGTATAGTTCTATCTTCCTCAATTTCAATTTACATGGGCTATCCACATCAAATATTTAAATAACTGACTTATTTTGTTTTTCTATACTCTCAAATATTTTGTGTAAATTAACAGAGGAAAAACCTATATTCTTTTCCTCCTCAAAGGAATTGAAGTTCTCATCCATACCTTGATTATTATAAGATCTACAAAATAGATAATTAAGATTAAATGAGGGCCTGAAGAGTTGCCCCAGCAGCTAATTTTACTTTCTTCTCTTGCATAGGATCAGATTTCAGTTCCCAGCACTTACATCGTGGCTCACAACCACCTGTAATTCTAGCTGCATGGGATTTCACACCCTCTTCTGACTTTTACAGGCATGCACACCTGTGGTGCACTTAATTACACAGACAAAATACTCATACACATAAAATAAAAAATAAATATTTTAAAAAGATTATGTGAACTCATAGAGTGAATTATTTCTCCAAACAGATGATCATAGACACTAGAACTACACGCTAAAAGAGACACAAAGATCTCACCCTTCTCTCCCTGCATTCATGCACTCAGGAACAGCCATCTGAAGACAGTAGCCATTGGTAAGCTGGCAAGATCAGAAATTAACCATGTTAACCTATCACTCCAGAATTTTCAGTCTTCAGAATGTGAAAATATTAATTCCTGATGTTTAAAGCCACAGATCTTTAGTGTTCTGTTATCTTAGAACAAGTTGATTATTATCTACTTGTAGTACTAAAAAGTAGGTTACTAATAAACAAATTTCTCTAAAGAAAGGTGCTCCAGCTTGAGGAGTGAGTGGGAAATAGGCAGAGGCTATTCAGGTGAGATTTCAGGTACAAATAACATGACTTTCGGAGAGTAGGGAAAAGACAAGCTGTATCATGGAGAAGCACATGGGTGAATTGTCTTCTAATGTATTGTGAATGATTCAACTTCTGAACCATGAAATGAATGATTTAAGTGAGGAGACTTTTAAACAAACTATTAGAGGTGAGGACTGTAGTCTTCTTACTGCTCAGTCAAGTGCGGAAGCACTGGGAGAAGTTGAAAGATAAAATGCCAAGCAGATTAGAATCAGAACTTGAACACTAGAAAGCTCTCAGCTTGTTTATATTGGGTTAAAAAATATTGTTTTGATAATATAGAATATGTGGCTGGATATCCATTTAAAAAGGACACTAGGGTGTCTGTCAACTATAAATTTAATTATCTATGACAGCAGAATCCAGAAATGGAGATTGACTTTAGTCGGTAGGTTTGCCACCAGTTTGGACCATAGAGTACAGAACACGATGTCAACATTGTTCAGCAGCAAAAATGCTTTTGATTCAAGCATATGGAAACTTGACTCCAGATGGGATGCAGAGGCCATCAGCATGCCAAGTCCACCATCAGCCCTAAGGCAAAGTACTCCTCCTTTCTTTGTGAAGGCCAAGTAGCTGTCTCACACAGTTTTGTGAATGATATCACCCTGAAAAATGGGAATTCTGCAACTATGTATTTAGACCTAACTAGCACAGCACTTAATCAAATGCAATTCCTCTCAAGCCATAGTATGGAACAAAATTTACTTTCTCTAGGTGTTAGAGTAGCATATGGTACATTATCTTTTTCCCTTTCACCGTCTCTTCCTTTAGGAATGATACTGTCTCCTATGTCTGACTCATAAGTATATTTGTCACACATAAATTTTCTGGTTTCACAGGTCAAAACTACAGAGGAATTTCACAACAGGATTAGTCTGTGAGTGGAGTCTCCTCTATGTCTGATATACATATTTAGATGGGATTGTGTGTTTTAGACTTCAGAGTTATATTGGAACAAGTTAAGTCTTTGGGATTTGGGGGAAAGAATGGGGAAGAACTAATTTTTTTAAACACAATTTAAATTTGTAATTTTTTTAAGAATTTCATACATGGTGTCATATTTATATCATTTTTATTGTTCCATCCCCTCCCCCTACAACTTCTCTCACATCCTCCCATTCTCTCTTGATTTTATGACTTCTTTAATTATTAATATATATATCCTACTGAATCCAATTATTGTTGCTCATGTGCACGTGTATGTAGGGCTGAGCTCAGAGAAAATTGATTCTCCTCCTCTTAGCAGCTGTTGATTGTAGGTCTTCATCTAGAGGTAGGGCTTTGTGAAATTTGCCCACCAAATTCTTAAAGTGAATGCATTTACAAATTACCTATAATGAGTTTGTTAAGGCTAAATGAGATTATAGGATGGACATTCTGAATTTGTTTCCTTTTCTCTGAGTGTCCTAGGAAGGACAAAGTAAGGATAGTCCCTGTAGAACCTAGGAAAATGTTTCACTACAGAACCTGCCTGTTTTGACAATGTGATTTCAGATTTCCAGGCTTTGTGGTAGTAAGCTAATGTAGTTCTGTTGCTCACGCTGTGGTATAACATTCTGTGTTAACCTACACAGATTTTAGTACTGAGAAGCAAGATATTGCTGTAAAAAGTGTCTAAATATGTAGAAGAGACATGTGAACTGAATAGTAACTACAAGGAACAGAAGCACAAGTTGACTATTACAGATGAGCACTACAAAGAATCATAAATAAACTCCTGTAATTCCTGTCACTAGTGCCTTAGGGATGCTAGGAAATACACACCTGATTCAATTTTACAATGGGATGATATTTAACTTGTTCACTTTGGAATAAGTATTTTTCATAAATCATAAACCTAAACAAATTAGATATCATTTGTGTGGATCATTCTTACCTTTGTTGTTGTTATTATTGCTATGTTCACTTCTTTTTTTATTATTTTGTGTGTGTGTGCATGTGTCTGTGTGTGTCTGTGTGTGTGTGTCCACAATGTTGCAATGTTCATGAGGAAGACAAAGGACAACTTTGTGAATCTGGATCTCTCCTTCTATCTTTACTAAGATCCTGAGGATTGAACTCAGGTTTCCAGGCCACTACAGCAAATGCCTTCAGCCACTGAGCCATCTCATAGATTCCTGCCAATGTTCTTCGTAAATTTATTTGGCTCTTTCTGTATCTTCTTTCTTTGATCATGCCTGCACTTTTTGATATTCATTAATATTGTGAAATATGTACATTTGAAGGTACTAATAAAACATTTTATTTTGGGGCTGGAGAGATGGCTCAGCAGTTAAGAACACTAATTGTTCTTGCAGAAGACAAGGGTTCAAATCCCAGCACCCACATGAAAGCTAACAACTGTCTGTAACTCCAGTCCCAGGGTATCTGACAGCCTCTTCTGACCTCTTTGGGCATTGCACAGCACTAGTGAACTTACCTACATGTAGGCAATACAAGCATACACATAAAATAAAAACAATAAATAAAATTTTAAAATATCATTATGATTTTCTTTGCCTTGTTTCTGTTGCACTGATTTCTGTTTTTGAGAACAACTCATTCTTTTCTGTTTCTGATTTTTAATGTTACAAATTTTTTTGCTTTAATCAAGGGTTATTATATTAATAGAAATTCTTTTGTAGTACTGGAGGTTGAATCCCAGGCCTTGCTCATGATTGGAAGTGCTGGATTCCTGAGCTACATCCACAACCTTTTCATCTTGCTTTTTAATGAGCATGCTTGGAGGTATGTTTTCTCTTTGATTACTAGTTTGGCTTTTTTTCCCCTCTGATTATGACAGGTTAAAACTCATTATATTTTCATCCCAAATAAATTCTTCTTTGATTTGCATTTTAAGATAAGACTTATGTAGCTGAATTTCTCTTATACATAGATTTTGAAAATTAATGTTTTTGTTGTTCTCTTATGTTGATTCATTTTGAATCTACAATGCAAAGCATATGGGGAAACCGAGCTCATGTATTTTTGAGATTTATCTTTGGTTTGGTTCATGAAAAATTCTGTGCTTAGTTTTCTGTTTGGTGTATAAATTAATGTTCTCAGTCTTGTTTGATCCTGAAACACTCATATATACGTTCATATTTATTAAATGTTTTCCATATACTCTATATTCTTAATTATAGCTTATGTTAGTTTCTTAAAAACTGGTACAATAATTATGAATTTAAAAGTAGGGCTGTATAGCTAACAACTCTTCCTTAGTTCCCTGCTCTATTGATGGCAGTGACTCCCTGCAGGTGTTAAAATCTAGATTGTCGTCTGCTTTAGACGGCTGGTGAGTTGCTGAATTGGATGTGCAGGAATTCTAAAATCATTTCCTTAAAGTAACTCCTTATGACTTATTATGAAAACTGGAAATCGAAATTATAGAATAAATTGTTTACAGTTACAAAAAATGTCAGTGGCCAAAAGCCCAGAGGCATAGAGAAAATACTAAAGATATGAGCACTTGAAAGATACACATAAGGAAATTACTCAAACAAGACTAATTAAACACAGTTTTGGGATCTAATGAATGAATCCAGCTCAAGTGATCAATCTGAAATCAGGAAATGGTTTGAGGTCAGTTGGGGAACTAAACCTGAGAAATAGCCAGGGTGTAGAACAGAACAGTGATTGGATAAAAGATCTGGGTACACATAATATGTCACGAAGCAGTGAAAATGTGCTATTTGGCTTTCTGTTTCTAGCCTATCGTACTTAATATGATTATCTCCAGCTGTATATGTTTTCCAGAAACAAACACAATTTCATTTATCCATATGGCTAAATAAAATGGAATTGTGTATATCTTTTCATGGACCCCTAGCCTGAATTTATAGTGTGGCTATTATGACTAGAGCTGCAGTAACCATGGATGTGCAAATTTCTATTTGCTATGTTTTTAAATTTTTTCTTATTATTTTTATTTTACGTGTATGTATATGTTGCCTCCATGTATGTAAATGCTTCTGTGTCATGCAATCCCTGCAGAGGACAGAAGTGGCCATTGAATACCCTGGAACTGGAGTTACAGACAGTTAGCTGCCATGTGGATGCTAGGATTTGTACCAGAGTCTTCTGCAAGAACAGCCAGTGTTCTTAACCAGTGAGCCATCTTTCCAACGCCGTATTATGTTTTGAAGTTTAAATTAAATTAAATCACCTAGAGATCATGTTAAAATGTAAATTTTGATTCAGGGAGCCAGAAATTAGAGAACTCTGTTAGGGAGCTGTGTGGCTCAGCTATAAGGATTCTGAATGGCAGGATAAATACCTACCTCACATATCTTAGAAGTATACCACCAAGCCTCATGACCTAGGTTTGGTCCCCTGATCCCTCATGGTGCAAGGAAATAATCTTTCCCCACAGGTTATATATACTCTGACCTCCACACAGGCACTGTGATATGCACACAGACACACAGACAGATACCCAGGCACAGACAGACAGACAGACTCACACACATGCACACTACAAACTAATGTAAAAAAATAAATCAATGCAGGGTGTACCATAGCAGAATGTCCTCTCAGCAACGTCTCAGGACTAGAAGATTAATTTGTGGAATTTGAATTCTGAGATTTTGGACTTTGCCAAAGAAAGCATGCTGGATACAAGCTGCAGGGCATGGATTTCTTATAGAAATGTGTTATTTCTCATGAGATGGAGAAGCTGGAGTCAGAGGCAGCATTCCATTCCACCCACAGACCATGTGTTCTCTAAGTGAGAGGGAGCATCCCTTCATGTTCCTTATTGCTACTGTTAAAACCTCATGTTCTCAAATATCCTGAAATAAATGTTCAGAGTATACTACAGTCTTCAGGAGGAACAATAGACCACTGCAGATTTATAGGACACATCAGGGTAGTTAGCATTACTAATCCTTTAATTTTATTTTATCTCTTGAATATTGTCTTTGTAATAAAAAACACTATCTTATTTACCATATTTTACCAAAAAAAGCTTTGTTCACTAGAGATAGTCATAGAAAATGCTAATGGTCTCTTCTTTGAAATGAAATACCTTTAAAATAGCTAAAAACATCTGTCTTAGTTTGTTTCTTCATTGCTATGACAAAATACTTTAACAATACCAACTTGGGGAGGAAAGGGTTTATTCAGCTTATCTCCCAGGTCGCAGCTCATCAGGGAGCCCAAGGTAGGAACTCTGGGCAGGAACCTGGAAGCAGGAGCTGGAGCACAGGCCACGGAGGAATGCTGCTTACTGGCTTGCTCTCCAGGCCCCTGCTCAACCTGCTTTCTTATTCAACACAGGCCCACCTGCCCAGGGGTGGCACCACCCACAATGCGCTGGGCCCTCCCACATCACACAACAATCAAGAAGATGCCTCACAAACATGGCCACAGGCCAGTCCAGTGAAGACAATTCCCCAATTAAGGCTCCCTCAACTCAGGTGTGTCAAGTTGACACTAAAGCTATCCAGCACAACATCCAAGAAAACAAGGAATATCTTGCTTTGTTTGTTTGTTTGTTCTTAGGCAGAGTTTCACGTTGTAGTCCAGCTAGCCTGGAATGTGTTGCATGCAGTAGAATGGCCTCAAACTTGTGGCAATCCTCCGGGTCAGCATCCTGTGAGCTGGAATTAAGGAGTGCACCACTGTGCCCAACTCCAAAGTTAATGAAAATTTAGGTGAAATAAAAACTAAATGTTTACCAGATATTCTCCAAAATACCCTTTTATTCTCTCACTGATGCTGTGGTCATATATAAGAAGACTTTAAATGATAACGATGAAAACTTTGTTTCATGAATGTATATTTGAGCTAAAACTACATTGAGTTACATTCCATTGAGAGACTTGGAATTGAGTATTCTTTTGAGTAAAATATAATTTCATTGATGGTCTCTCTTACATTTATTCAAATGGAATGCTTCCCTAGGACACTTAGTGGCTTTGGAATGTGAAAAATATTTGCTCTAGGGAAACACTATTATCTATAAAAGTACTTGAAAGGGAGAATGTGACACGTACCAGTAAACGCCTCATTGACTTGCATCATGAAATACATTAGATTTATATTTCAGGATGAGACTAGCAAAGGACCACCATGTTCCAGATACCAAGACTTAAATATCCCAACAGGACACTTATTAGTTTCATTATGCCACCACTCTAAATTATCCTACAATCTATGTAATGAATAATTTTGTCTATTTTGTTGTAGCCAATATATTTAATCCTGTGTGTGTCAAAAAATGCTGATGGATATGAGAGAAAAATAGGAACTTTCCTTTGAGGACCCATTGTGGGTTCTTTTCTAAATCTGCTCAAGTTTGCCTCTAGATAACTTTTCTTTATTCCGTCTGTCTCATGATCAGTTGGATGGCATGAATTATTAATTGTTCCCTTATATATTTGAACATTAAATTTGCATGTTTTATTACACATAACTTTTTGTTTCTGAAGTGAATAGTTGTTTCTTCTCTATAGCCTAATATCTAGTTCCAGGCATTGCAGATTTTCTTTTAGAAGTTCAGTACAGTGATCATTCAAAGTGGGAACTGATCTCTTTTACTTATTAGTTATATGACTATTCATTCTTTTCCTTTCTGTTCTTATATGTGTAAAGTGAAGTATATTATTTTCTTGGAGTATTTCTGGGAATGCAAATAAAATTACAATGGTGTTAGTGTAGATTAAGTGCCTTATAGTTATAAAACTTTTTGCTTCCTTCGTACTGTCTGAGTTTATGAATCAGTATGGCAATGCTTTTGTCTATATACAATTGGAAAAACTATTGTTGTGGTATTCTTCAAAGATGGAAAATAAAGAACTCCATAATGTCTAAAGGATTAAAATTACCTAAAAACTTACATTTAATTAGATTATATCACTGTCCTTTTCAAAATAATAATTGGTTATATTTATGGCCCAAGATTAAATAATTTTGAAATTTGCATTTTGTTTCAACCAGTAAGAGATTTAAAAATTTTAATGAATATGAATATTCCTATACTCACCAAATCAATATATGTGTATCAAAGATTATATATACTGCTAGAGTAGTCCCTATTGATTACTATGGAAGCACAATTATAAATTGTACACTTATTCAAAGACATATTGAAAGTAACCACCAGAGGGCAACCATACTTGGGAATTTCAAGAAAATAGTGATTTATTCTAGTAGAAATGATAATAGTATCCATTCAAAATTGTTGTACAAAACACAGTAATCTATGACTAATATATAAACAATGTCAATCTTTGAACAATAAAAAATTCCCTCTTAATCGATGCTCAGTTCCTTTCACAGTTCCTTGACTTGTTGCTCTGTTCAGAACATTCTTCCTTTCAGGCTCAGGACCCTCCCATTTCCAAACACCACACATTCAATTTCACAGTTAAGTTGCTCTGGGCAGCTCCATTTTCTAATGTAGGTTTATAATAGTGTGGAAAAAGAAGGCAATTTGTTTCTTTCACATTAGGGAAATTTTGCAACTTAGAATATCATCTTCATGTGAGGTGGCTTGGTATGAGAGATTGAAAAACAGTGATTATTTGCTAAACAATGTAAACTGAAAATGAAGCATTCTGTACTATGATCATTGGAACAGAGTTATACACAGAAAAATGAAAGATTAGAGATAAAGAGACACATATAAAGTGGAAATCACTGAAGTTCTTGAGAAAGTAAATAGGAGCTAACTTAATAATAAGAAAAAAAAAGGGAACTCCAGAAAAATGAAGCTAATTAAGAGGAAACCTTTTACCGATGTGAAAGATGGATGGGAATCCAGCTGAATAAACACAAAACAGGTTCATCCATTGTTAGATTATGATTAAAGTCCACATTGAAATTTTGATATCATGTGGCCATTGTAACAGTATCTTATGCTTTTGATGTTCATGTATTTATTCTCTTAGCTATGCTAATTAGAGCTTGTCTTTATTGTATCATAAGTACCCAAGAAAGGGTATAACAATCACCTTCCTCAGAGAGTTCTGAATGCCTAAGACAGCATTCTCTCTGCAGCATGGATGTATCCTGTTGATTCTTTGACTCCATATGCTCCTTGTGATGGTTTGAATGATAACGTCCCCCATAGGTTCCAAGTATTTGGGCATTCTGTCCCTGGATGGTGGCGCTGTTTTGGGAGGTTTTAGAAGGTGTCGCTATCCTGGAGGAAGCACACCATAGGAGGTGGGCTTAGAGAGTTATTAAGCCTTGCCAGATTGCCAGTCACTCTCTTGTTTCCTGTGCCTGCTGGAAGATGTAGAACTTAGCTTCTGCTTCTCTTCTCCAGCTACCTCTGCCACCATGCCTCCCTGCCAAGACGGACTGTAATTCTCCTGGAACCATAAGCTCAAATAAATTCTTCCTTCTATAAATTGCTTTGGTCAGTGTTTCTATCACAGGAACAGAAAAGTGACTAATACAGTAATTGGTACCAGAGAGTGGGCTGTTGGCTGTGAAGAACCTGACCATGTGGGGTTTTGGAAAAATGTGGAAGACTTTGGAAGTTTGGGCTAGAAAAGTGGTTGATTGCTATATGCAGAGCTTAACAGACCATTCTAACAAACTTCTGGAAGAAAGTAGTGCTGAGAACAATGTATTTCCAGAGGGAAATAAGGACTTAAGCAGCACTTGGGATATTTTGGTAGAGTCTGGCTGGAGTCTGCCCACAGCCAAAAAGCTTGCCTGAGGCTAAGTTGGAAAGCAGTGGACTAATTTCTCTGGTGGAAGAAATTTCAAGACAGCCTAATGTAAAAATGGTGGCATGGATATTAATGGTGAATATTATGCAGATCTACAGTGAAAAAGAGCAAATGGAGCAGAAAGAAATACAGTTTGGATTGAAAAAGAACACTAGGAAGATAAATGTTGGAGCCTTGGCATGTGCTGGAGAAGATCCCTTTGATAAGGAGATTAAAGTGATTAAGGAGGGGCTTAGAGATTTGCACTTAAATTAGAGATAAATTCTATAAACTGCTTGGGTCAGTTTCTATCACAGCAACACAAAAGTAACTAATATAGTAATCTCTTAGCTATGCTAATTAGAGCTTGTCTTTGTTGTATCATAAGTACCCAAGAAAGGCTATAACAATCACCTTCCTCAGAGAGTTCTGAAAGCCTAAGACAGCATTCTCTCTGCAGCATGGAATGTATCCTGTTGATTCTTTGACTCCATATGCTCCTAAATTGTCTTCCTACTTTGTTGTTCATGTGTTCATAATCTGGTTGGCTGGTATATACTAACATTTTGGGTATTTTTAGTTTGTTATCATCTTCTTGCTCTATCAGACTCTACAAAGTGAAATGTTCATGGCTTAAATAAAGGCTATGTTGATGAAAAACACAGCTGTTCCTACAAAGAAAATAAAAAAAAATGTTTGTTTCTACGCCAAATGTTTGTGACCAAAGCTGGAGAACCTAGGTTCAAGTTACTCTGAACAGTGGGCTCCACCATGGAAAAGGTTACATGGACTTCTATTGTTACCAAAATAGAAAGTCATGAAGCATTTATCATGTAAAATGATAGTGCCATCAGATAGGTTTGCGATAGCAAAGCAGGGATATATATGCTTCTGATACTCATTTTTAGAATTCATAGCTTTAGTGTTAAGTGTAGATAAATGTTTGTTAAGCTTATCCATATATTTCAAGTGTTTTAGACAATAGTCCAAGTGTTAGATTAGATATAGTGGTTGAAGTTATGGCTATTAATTCACTAAGAGAGGCCAAGATCATTTTTGTTCCTGACCTATAGTGTTCTATCTCTTTATTCTGAGACATGAAGTTCTATTCAGCTGAGGTCACACAATGAACAAGATATCTGCAGAAAATGTGTTTCCCTTGGAGTCTTTTTTTAGGGTACACTCTGTATTAGTTATTATCCATTGCTGTGATAAAACACTATGTTCAAGAGAACTTATAGAAGGAAGAGCTTATTTGAGTTTGTAGTTCCAGTGGGTTAGGGTCTAAAATGTCAGGGGAGGCATGGTGGCAGAAGGGGCCAGAGCAGAAAGCTGAGTGATCACATCTTCAAGTAGTTACAGGAAACAAATCATGTCTGGAAATCCAGCAAGGCTTAAGAACTCTCAAAGCCCAACCCCTCTAGAAAGGCCACACCTCCTAAAAAACATTTTATAACAGTGCCACCAACTGGAGACAAAATGTCCAAATACTTCAAGCCAATGGGAGATATTCTTAGTCAAACCACCATATTCAACTCCCTGCCCCCCATTGATCTATGACCATATAAAATATAAGGTGTATTTAGTGTATCTTCAAAAGTCCCCATAGTCTTTACCATTCTCAATACTATTCAAAAGTAAGCCTTGTAAACTTAAAAGGCAAATTATACTTGCAATATACAATGGTACTGAGTATACATTCTCATTCCAAAAGGGAGGAATGGTGGCATGAGGAAATACTGTACCAAAACAAGACCAAAACTCATGAGGCCAAACGTCAAATCCTTTACCTCCATTTCTGACTTGTGGGACTTTACTTACAAAGCGCTTAGTTGGCTCAGCCCCTCCATCTTTGCTGAGTCTAATACATCACTCTCTGTGATGAGCCTGTATGAGGCTCTCCCTAGCATATGTCTCAGAGTTCTAATATCTTGAAATCTCCACTGCCAAACAGTCTTCTTTATCTCAGCTTCACACAATGACATCAGGGCCTCTTGGTCTTCCAGGGCTTCCCTTATGTAGGAATGACCATTACACAATGGCTGATTAGTGGTTCTCTGAAACAAAGCAGGAAGAACCAGTAACTTCACTTTTGCACCTTTCATGCCTCTAGAGCCAGCACCACATGAACAACCCTGTGGCGTTCAACTGCCAGCCTAGGATTCACACTCACCTGCTTTATCCACATTAGGGACTTTTCTATGCTGTGATTTGCTAGTATCAAAAAAAACCCCATACAGCATTTCCTTTCACAAATTGGAGGCTTAGCTGCATGTGGTCTTGTCCTTAAGGTGCTCATTCCTTTGTTTCAGTGGGTATCTGGAGGGCTCACCTTAATGGATCTAATCTCCTTTTCAAAGAGACAGCTTCTCCTTTAGCACATTCCTTGGCTCCAACATTATAATACTTAATCTTTATATTGTTCTTTTTATCTCCAAAGTGTATATTAAGCATTTTTTAATGCCTCATTTGCTCTTTTTCATTGTAGATCTCCATACATTCAGCATTAATAACCACACCACCAACTCAAGGATTCAACAGTACTTTTCAGCTTAGCCTCAGGCAAGCACTTAGGCTGTGTGCAGACTGTAGGCAAATACTATACCAAAACAACCGAGCTGCTGTTTAAATCCTTTTCTCTGGAGCTACTTTGCCCTCAGCACTACTCTCGTTCAGACTCCTTTTACACTGGCCTGTCAAGCTCTGATTACAGCATTCAATTGCTTTTCTAGTTCAAAATTTCAAAGTCCCACATCCTTCCAAAATCTCACAGGATGAGATTCATCACAGCAACAACTCACACTCTGGTATCTGCTATCTTTCTGTTGTTGTATAAGACATAAAGGCCAAGGGAACATATACATGTAAGAATGCATTGCAGTGGATGGTGGCTGGAGCTGAAAGCTGAGCAATCATGTCTTCAAGCAGGAAGCAGAAAGCAACTAAAACCTGCAAAACATAAGAACTGTCAAATCCCACCCTTAATGACATGTTTCCTACAGCAAGGACATGCCTCCAAAAACCTTCCAAAACAGCGCCAACAAATGGGGACAAAATAATCAAACACTTGTTCCCCACTCCTATGGGGGACATTCTTACTGAAACTACCACATACCCCTTCTCTTAGTGATCTTTCATTGAATGTATTTAATTTTTGTGAATATCATGATGAAACTAATTAATACTTCTAGAGTACACCTTTCCTTGGAACACAGGACATGTCCATGCAACTGGTTTGTTGACCCTGGCATTTGGAAGTACAATATGAATATGCTAATCAACATGTTTCAAGAAATTATTTTTATTAGATAATTAACTAGTTAATTTTTAAAGCTCACAGATTTACAGTTGCTAGCATGTATAGGTATTTTGCCATTTACTTGAGCACTGGTGGCATGTCAGGGGTTGTGCCCTGACACAGTTGACTTTCTCATCCAGAAGTCATCACTTGGCAATATTTTCTCAGATAGGTATGGGATTTCATGACCATCTCCCCACTCCATGCTGGGATTTTGTCTGTATTGCAATTGTACAGGTCTTAGGCATGCTATCACAATCACTCTGAGTTTACATGTGCAACAGCCATATTGTGTCTAAAACCCAGTTTCAGTGTAGTCATCCACTGCCTCTGATCCTTACAATCTTTCAGATTCCCTCTCCCTCAATAATTTCTGAACATTAAGAGGAGGGTTTGTGACATAGATATCACATTTAAGGCTGAGTACTCCTAAATTATACCTTTCTGGGGCCTATGATCTCTGTAGCACTGGTTGTCCAATACAAGTGAGAGACATGGGTTCCATCTTATTTATCAGGCCTTAATTCCAATAAGGAAGTGGTTGATTATTACTATAATATTCATGCCACTATTTGCATCAGTGAATATATCTTGTCATGCTGATCTTTGTAGTTTCCAGGGTTGATATCTTAGGAAGATTAGTGATTGCCTTTAAAATAAGTTATCTTCCCACCTTAATATATACATATATATACATATATGATATAAAGAATTTAAGTGTAGCTGTCTTATAACAGAGGCTTAATGGCCCTATCAGACCCGACAGACTTCCAAATAAAAAGTCCAATGCCAGGAGTGTTCTCCAGCTTTTGGAGTTCTTGACCATGGGGTTCCCATAGATCCTTAAACAATACTGTGGGTGGTTCCATCCATATGCCGTTATGCCTGGATTTTATAAGAACAGTAGCTGAGCATAAGCCAGTGAGCAAGTAAGGAGGCAGTGCTCCTCCAAGATTTCTGCTTCTGTTCCTGTAAGATTTCCTACCATAACTCCATCAATGATGAACTGTGATCTGGAAGCATAAGCTGAAATAAACCCTTCATGTCTGCCCCCAAAAAGATTAAAAATGTATTTATAAAGAAATTTTATAATATATTGTTTTAATGTTCATTTATTGCCTCAACAATATATTTAAACAAGATTATTCCTTTTTCTTTGAAAAAAAAGTCATACCACACCCACCATCCCTTGATTCCCCTGCACCCTGAGCAGCTGCACTCCTCTCCAGAATCTGGCCCCTTCTAGAACAAGGCCCAGGTCCACTCTTGCTCTTTGCACGTCAGATCTCTGAGCTGCTCTCAGTCCAGACCTGCCACCTGAGCCCTGATCCACTGCACAGCGATTAGCTCAATTCTCCAGCTCAGTTTGTTAGAACCTCCACACACTGCCCCTACTCCCACCTTGCCCTTGGCCTACTGATCTGCCTGCCATAAACCTGCTTAAAACCCTCTTAAGTCAGATCCTGTCCACTGAACCTTGATTCCTCTGTACCCTGAAAGGCTCCACTCTCTCTCTACCTGCTATCTCCCTTCTAGCTTTGGGCCTATACATGTTCTTTCTGACTCAGATCTCTGGACGATTCTTACTCCAGAACCTGTCCACTGCTCCCTGATCTCCTACAACTAGTTAACTATATTCTCTAGCTACAGGTCCCATACATGCTATCTCCCTTCTAGCCTTGGGCCTATACATGTTCTTTCTGACTCAGATCTCCGGACTATTCTTACTCCAGAACCTGTCCACTGCCCCCTGATCTCCTACAACTAGTTAACTATATTCTCTAGCTACAGGTCCCATACATATGTTCCCTAGTTTGTTAGACACTCCACAGTCTCTACCTACCCCTCCCTTTCCTGTAGCTTCTTAAGTCAGATCCTACCCACTACACCTTTGTTTCCCTGAACCCCATAGGCTCCATTCTCCCCTCTGCCACACTATTTCTCTTCTATCCTTGAGCCAAGACCCTCTCCTGAACTTTCTGCCTCAGACGTCTGGATTAGCCTCCTAACCCAAACCCTGCCCAATGTGTCCTGATCCCCTGTACCAGAATAGTTGCATTTTACAGCTTCAGAGCCAAAACTTTGGGTGCCTAATTTGCTAGATCCTCACAAGGCTGTCCCCCCCACACACACACGTTATCCTTGGCTCCTCTGCTGATCTACCTACCAAAGACCTGCCTACTTTCCTAAAACAAGAGAACATGTCACCAACAAAACCTTCCAGTTCTACTGAACTGTCCTACAATGAGAAACACTGCAAGGAACCTCACAACACAAAATTTAGAAAATAATCACAAAAATGATCAAAGAACTTAAAAATACACAAACAACTCAAAGAACTCCAAGAGGGTAGGCATAAACTTGTGACTAAAGATCAAGAAAATGCAAATACACAGCTGAATAAAATAAAAACAATTCAGAAACTGAAAAGTGTATTCACAAAAGAGATATAAATATTGAAGAAAACCCAAGCTGAAATGAAGATGGAATTTAAAAAAATTAAAAAGTCATTTGGAAATAACAGGAGAAAGTCTTGTAGTCTTATTGAATGAAATGGGAAACAGAACATCAAGACTGGACAACAAAGTTGAAGAACTGTATGCCTCAAGCAAATATTATAAAAAAATTTAAAATCACAGAAATGGACTATGTATAAAATGCGACACAGGATGAAAAGACCAAATCTATGAACCATAGGCATACAGGAAAGAGAACAATCTCAGGTCAATGGCATTGACCAGATCTTCAACAGGATTATAGAAGAACACCAAAATTAAGAAAAGACATACTTCCACAGATACAAGAAGCACATAAAACACCAATTAGACAGGACCAGAACAAAAACTCCCCATGGCATATCATAGTAAAACCACTAACAAGAAGAAGGTACTGAAAGCTACTAGAGAAAAACAAAACAACAATAACAACAGAAACAATTTACTTAATTACAGATGAAATAAAATCATCCAGATTCTAAATAGATTCAAAATGACCTTGGCAACCCAGAATAGTTTAACCAACAATACCTTCCATCATAGTTGAAAAAGGAATGGAAAATTTTCCAAGACATGACTAGACTAAAAGAACTCATGTCCACCCAACCAGCCCTATGAATACTTGAAGGAATGCAAAGAACTAAAGAAAGAAAAGATAAAAATGACTATACCCAAGATATTACAGAAAGAAAATGAAGGAAAGTATAATTATACAAACATAAAATGGACCAGGAACACAAAGCAATGAAAATGACAGAAACCAATACACATCTTTCGATAAAAACTGTAAATATCAATGTCCTCAAATCCACAATCAATAGGCCCACATTAAAAAATAAGAAAGAGCACATACAAATGACTAAATAGTAGAACTCAAGACTGTGGAGAGGCAAGAAGAAAAACAAAATAACCTCAAACATAGCAGACGAGAATAACAAAAATCAAAGCAGAAATTAATGAACTAGAAACAAAGAAATTTTGCAAAAAAAAAATCAATGAATCCAAGAGCTACTTCTTTAAAAATTTAAACAAGATAGATAGACCCATGTCCTGTTAGCCAAAAGAAAGAGTAAATCCAAAGTAACAAAACCAGAGAAGAATGTGGAAACATCATAACAGACATCCCCCCCCCCCATAAAAAACCTAGAATATTGTAAGGGAATGCTTTAAGAAACAAACTCTATTAAATTTGAATCTAAAAGAAATGAATTCCTAAATTCATTGTAACCACCAAAATTAAATCAAGAAGAGATCAACAGCTTAAACAGACTAATAAAAATAAGGAAATTGGAACAGCATTACACACACACCCCAAAAAATATACCAGAAAAAAATATCACAGTGAGATGGAGTCGCACCTTAATTCTACCACTCATGCAAAGAAGATCTATAACTAATACTTCTTAAATTATTCAAAAGACAGAGAGGGAGAACTCCCAACCCCCTTCTATGAAGCCAGTATCACTCCACCATAATCAAATTAGCTTTATTCAAAAGATGCAGGAATGATTCAATATATGTAAGTCAATAAATGTAATCAATCATGTAAATGGACTTAAACACAACAGTCACATGGCCACCTCAATAGATGCAGAAAAGCCTTTTGACAAAATCCACCATACATTCATATTAAAAGTCCTATAGGAAATTGAATTGGAGGGAACATACTTCAACATAACTGAAGCTATATACAACAAACCCATAGCCAACATTATCCTAAATATAGAAAAACTGAAAGCATTCCCATTAAAATTAGGAACCTGCCAAGGTTGTACAGTATCGAATATCCTTTATAATATAGTGCTTGAAAGTCTTGTACAGCAATAAGAAAAGAGAAGGAAAGTAAAGGAAAACTTATTGGAAAAGAAAATTATCACAATTTGCAGATGGTATATTATATGTAAGAGTTTCCAAAAGAGTTCCACCAAGAAACTGCTAGAAATGATTGATACTTTCAGCAATGGCAGGTTACAAATTTTTTTTAAAATAAGATTTCTCTATACCATTCGCAAGCAATTGGAGTAAATATTCACAGTACCCCTTCAATTAAAAATAACCTCAAAATATATCTAGAAATAAACCTAACAAAAAACATTAAAGGTCTCTGCAAAGAATGCTTTAATTCTTTAAAGAAAGAGATAATGGAAGGATAAAGGATAAAGGATAAAGGATAAAGGGATAAAGGGATAAAGAAAGAGATAAGGAAGTTGATGAAAGGACCTCCCTTGCTCATGGATTTGTAGGATTAATATTGTGAAAATGGCCATGCTACTAAAAGCAATCTGTAGGTTCAACACAATCCCAATCAAACTCATCATATTCTTTATAGAACTAGAAAAAGCATCCTAAAATTCATATGGAATCACAAAAGAACTCTGAAAGACAAAGCAATCTTGAGTAAAAAGAGCAATGCCAGGTGGGTTATCATACCAGATCTCAAATTTTATTACAGAGTCATAGTCATAAAGACAGCATGGTACTGACATAAATACAGACACACAGATCAATGGACCAGAATAGAAGACCCAAACATGAGTGCATATAATTTCAGACACCTGACGTTTGACAAAAGTGCCAAGAACTCACAATACAGGAACATATCCAACAGAGGATTAATATTCAGAATATACAAGGAACTCAAAAAAACAACGAAACAAGAAAATAACCCAAAAGATGGGCTAAGGACCTGAAAAGACTGCTGTCAAAAGAAGATCTAAAAATGTCTAAAAAATATTCATAACAATCAGAGAAACACACATAAAATCACTTAATGATCTCATTTTACCACAGTTAGACTAGTAAGATCAAGAGAACAAAAGATACCAAATGTTGGTGAGGGTGTGGAGAAAGGGGACACTCATTTGCTGCTGATGGGAATGCAAACTGTGCAACAACTATGATGTGACTGGTAATATGGCATATAATTTGAGGGGGTTTTGTTTGTTTGTTTGTTTTTAATGAAAGGGTCTCCCTAGTCCCAGTCCACCTGGAAGACACTATGTGGACTAGTCTGTCGTTTATCTCACAGAAATTCTCCCACCTCTGCCTTCCACAGACTGAGACTGAAAGCCTGTGTCCTGCAAAATTTTGAGATTTTTGAGGATTCTTTACACTGACTTCAATAATGCATGCACAATTTTGTACTCCCACCAATGGATATGAGTTCCCCTTTCTCCAAATCCTTATCAGTAATTGTTATTGTTATTGTCTTTTTACATGAATAATGGTGTTCTTTGATATACAGAAGCATTTAGTTTAATTTTTAAATGATATTCTTTCTAAAATTATTTTATGTATTATTTTCATGTGTATGAGTGTATAACCTCAAGTATGTAACTGTACCTGTGTTGTGTAATGTCCTTGGAGGTGAGAAGAGAGCATTGGGTTTCCCTGGAATTGAGATTATGTATGATTGTTATCCACAATGTGGGTGCTAGGAATCAAACCCACGTCTTCTGCAAGAGTAGCCAGTGCTGCTAACCACTGAGTCATGTCTCTAGCACCCAAGAAGAGAGATTTCTCTAACAAGGAAGATTTTTAGTTTTATGTGGTCACATTTGTCAGTTGTTGGATCTAATACTTGAGCTATAGGAGTCCTGTTCAGAACCTCTTTTTCTGTATCTATAAGTTCTAATGTGTTCCCTACTTTCTCCTTTATTTGACCAGATGTCCATCAGCACATGAATAGATAAAGAAGATGTGGTATATATATATACACAACTGAATATTATTCAGCTCTTAAAAACACAAAATAATAAAATTCTCTGGTAAATGAATGCAACTAGAACAATCAACCTAAATGTGATCACTAAAACTCAGGAAGACAAATGTCACATTCTTTCTAATGCTAGCTTTCATATCTTAGGTATACATGTTTTAATTCAAAATTCAGTAAGATAAAAAAATAAGCAGTTGTGGGATTTTCCTAGTAGGGGTGGTAAAATTCAGATTTTCCTGGTGGGGTGGTAGAATGCATTGATGTAAAGGATGAAGAGGGATCATTGAATTAGGAAGGGTAAATGAGGTGAAGGTTGGGGAGGCAGGGCAGAGGGGAAGTATAAAGAGTATAAACATGAGAAGTATAAAAAGTATAAACACTAAAGACTTTTAAGGAAAGCTATACAAAAAGATCTAACACTATAGAAACTTCTTACTGAAACATACATCATAGAAGGGGAATAAACAAATTACCCTATTATAGGGAGACATTGTTCTTTCTAGACATCATAGGCTAACAACAAAAACCCACAATGCCAGGAATGGACTGAATTCACTCACTAGAGACTGTTGACCAGGAAATTCATAGGCCCTCAAACAATATTGCCCAGTGTCCCTGCTCTTGGTTACCCACTTGAACTAGATGATAAAATTCTGCTGAAGACACTTCATACAGGAACTGTAGAAAGAACAGAGGGAAATCAAGCTTGTGCTGACTTCAGAGTTTGATTTCTAGTAGCTAGTGTCTATAGTGCTGGAAAGTGCTATGCATGCAGCTAGAAGGTAAAACAAAACACCAACCATACCCAGTTGTTAATTCTGTAAGCTATAATAACAACTGGATTGGTAAGACATGAAATAGTGGTACAAATATTATGGGAGTAACCAGCCACTCTTTAATTGGGTTTAAGTTCTGCGCCATAGGATGGAGTCTATACCTGACATTGATATCAGGCTTAGGAAACTGTGGCTAGACAGATGCCAAGACATAAGGGAAAACCTAATACTATTTTCTACTAGTTATTGTATCAAACTAACTTCTATTGAGTTATGGTTATATCCATGTGTTAATAATTTTCTCAGCTCTCACTAGAGAAGTTTCCTCATACAGAATATAGTCATTAACACAGAAACCCATATGTGGCCAATGTACAGAAAAAAAAGGCTGAAAACTATTCATTCCTGAATAGGATATCTATATCAAACTTATGCCTCCCAAAATTCAGGGATCATTGTGAGAGAAAGGGAAGGAAAGATTGTGAGACTCAATGGTGGTGGAGGAACAAAAGGAAAAAAGGTTTTCAGACAGCAGGTTAGATACTCATGTGAACACACAACAACAGTGACAACATACACAAATCTTATGCAAGTTCTAAGAAGAAAAATTCTCAGTATAGACATGAGGAAGTGTATAAGAGACCTTCAACCCAACCTAAGGAAATTGTGGTAACTTATGACTGCTGGGAACAGAAGAGTCAGTCTCTTTCAAGGATGGGATTCTTTGTAGGTTAACCAGGCTCCAGTGGATGGACCCATACTGGAAGACATTTGGGAAACCTAATCTGACTCTATAGACCTTATTATGTATTGTATTACATACTACATTAAACTGGGCAAGGGGCGATAATGGCCAGTGTGTATAAGAGAGGGGATCTTGACACCAAAAATTATATACTGTGTTAATTGTGAAAATTTAACAAAAAATAAAATCAAAGATGAAGCTGAGGATATAGATCAGTCTTAGACAACCTGCTTAGTATGCAACAGCATCAAGATTTGACCCTCAGGATGCATATGCACACACACACACACACACACACACACACA
>NW_008348789.1:2091109-2095659 GCF_000622305.1 Nannospalax galili
AGTTATTATGAATTACACACACATGTATTTGATTTAACACTCTCATAAACAAATATAATTGTTATGTGTCAGTTATAATAAAGGAAAGATTTTAAATCTTATTAAAATTTATTTATTGTTTTCTATGTTTTAAAATGAACTGTTCAATTTTCTTTTCCTTTTTTTTTTTTTTTACTAATCCTCCAAATTTATTCTTGCCATTTCTTTCTGATAACACCTTTATTCTAAGGTAAAACAAGGAAATTCTATTTAGTAAATAGGAAAATAAAATGAAATTGAATGTTTGTGTTTCTATTTGCATAAACTAATCTAGGAAAAATGTTGCAACTTATTTTCTGATGAGGCAAGCATAATTACTTTTTATGTTATGTGTCCTTCTCTATTTGTGACTGAGGATTTCTAACATGTTTGCTAGATGAGACAGTAATACCGTATTACTATCTTAAAGACACCTATTAGTCATGTCCCAGGGAAATTGGGATTCATGACTCAAACATAATTCTTCCAAATATGCTTGCTATTCATAAAAGGCAGAGATATATGACTCAAACATAGCACAAGACAGATGAAATTCTGCACTTCACTCTGCCATCCTGACTTTCCTCTGGATTATATAGCAGTCTCCTTACGTTTTATGAATAGGCTTTTGTCAGTACTCCAGATATGTTTCCAACTTCTAATTCAAGCAAATTTCTGTGTCAAACAAATGATCTGCTCCAGTGGAGGCAAAAGATATAGACACGTGAGTTAAAATCACGGTTTAAGGCTTTTGGAGAAGCATCAACCAGTGTTGGTGTGAACTGTGCTTAAGAAGGTTAGAATGTCACCTCACACTCAAAATGATCATGCTACAGACCTCAGGCAAATCTGATACATATGATGAATTATTGTGAAGCAGCATGCAGGTTTCTGAATGGAAACTGAACCGATCATAGAGGAATGATAACAAATTTCACCCCCAAATTTATGCAAATACTGCCAAGATCAATGCAAAGCACAGAGGTGTATATACAATAATGGAGTGAAGTAAAATAAGTACAAATGTCAAATTTATTTGAGAACACTATCAGGATAATTCATGTATCTTGCTGCTTAAAGATTTGGGGAGTTTTAAAAGCCATCTAATTCATAAATAATATGTCTCCTTTAAAATCTATCTTGACCTTGAAGAATGATAAAATTCCTACTTATATTTATAAATTAAAGCTAAATACATTTCCCAAACTTCCCTGACAGTCATTTTAACTTTTCCCAATTCCACCTGTGCTCATAACTTCAGTTGTCAACTTGACACATTTGAGTAGTGGGAACCTCAACTGAGGAATTTTCACCATTGGATTGACATGAGGCAGTATTTGTGGGGGCATTTTCTCAAAGGCTGAGTGATGTGGGAGGTCTCAGCTCTCTGTGGGCAGTGCTAACGATGGGCTGGTTGGCCTGTGTTGCATAATAAAAGCAGGCTGAACAGGAGCTAAAGGAGGAAATCAGTAAGCAGCACTCCATGGTTTGTGCTTCAGGTTCCTACTCTGAGCTCCTGTCTTGGCTTCCTGAACTGTAAGCTGATGATGAAATAAACCCTTTAATCCCCAAGTTGGTTTGATCACTGTTTTTATCACAGCAATAGAAAGCTAACTAGAACACATCTTTCAATATCATGTGCACAAATAAAATACACCACCTTTATCTCCCCATGAGACATAATCAATGTGTTAGGTGCATATTAAAATATGGATCTTAAAATGCACACAATTTAACCTTAATCGACTGCTTTGCTTAATATCCAATGCCAGGAATATTCTAAAGTGAATTTTAATGTAAGAAAAAAAGTAATATGCACTTAAAATGCTGTTAAAAGCTATCCCCAATTTCTAATTAGAGCATTAATATTATATTCTTACTACATTTTGGAATGAAATATATTTTTGTCTTATTCTGAGACCTCTGGGAAAGAATTGACAGTTTCTGCAAAGGAGAATGACATGTGTTTTCTAAATATTCTTCTCTTCCCTGATGTGGGTAAATGAAAACAGTTATGTATTTGATGTCAATTTACTCTATCAAAATTCTGTAGAAAGTCTGAAAATTGGATCAAATGAAAAATTAGGCATAGAAAGGTAAAATTGTGTGAGGCAAATAACAAAAGAACAGTTTAATATTGAGCTACTTGGTGTGTAGTATCTACTCTGCCTATATAAAATTTAAGTTACAATTTAATTTGACATTGAGAAGCCTATATCAAACATGCGGTCATGCCTTCTGATTTTTATTCTCTGGCCTCATTTGCTTATAGATCCCTCATTTGGCTTGGATGTTTGTATAATATATCATATGTGATAAACATAATATGATGTTTCACTGACAGTGATGACAGTGTTGCTATTTATCATTCTGATGTTTGTAGGTTGGTATGAACAGTAACCCAGATATGATAATTAATAACTAATAAAAAGGAACAAAAAGTGAAGTTCCTTTCCATTTCTCTTTGTTCTGAAGATGAACATAATGTTTAAAATTTTAGGGCACAAGTTTTGACCCTAAATCTGAGGTCTCAGGGAATCATTTCAAACACAAGATGGAGTGGTCATGCCATAAATGTTATTTGTACCTGGATGACACTGTTATCAGAGACAGTGATGGCAACAATGATGATGTTAAGATATTTTTAAAATGAAAAGAATAAACACTTGCATGTTTAAACACTTTAGATAATTTTCCGGGCTCATATTGTTGTAAGCATTCTTTGTATTTTTTAGTATTTTATTGTTTTTATTGCCTGCATGTATGTAAATGCACCTTGGTCATGCAATGCCCACAGTCTCAGAAGAGGGAGTCAGATTCCCTGGAAATGGGGACGGATGGAGATAGTTGTTAGCCACCACGTGGATGCTGGGATTTCAACCCAGGTCATCTGCAAGAGCAGCAGCCAGTGCTCTTAACTGCTGAGTCATCTCTTCAGCCCATTCTTTTTATTTTTATTATTTTTAACTTCTTAATGGAATTTGGGGATTTTCATACAATATAATTTGATGGTATTTAGAGATCTTTCCATATCCACAACTCCCCCCACTGTCCACTGTCCAATTTAACATGCTCTGTTATGCACATAAGAGAACAGCATGTAGAGTCTCATATGTGATCCAGTATCCTTCAGTGCGGATGCATCCACCAGGCCCACCAAGATTTCCATTTCTGTAAGACATGACCTTTCCCCCTCCAAGAAGCCATCAAATGCCAAAAGTTCTTAAATTAGATTTGGATTTCTTACCCACTTCCCCATTTCTGTGCTCTGATTTTATCTGGTTTGAACTTGCATAGGACTTATGCATGCTGTCTCCATTGCTGTGAGTTCATATGAGTAAGTTAACAGCTGCCTGGAAGACTCTGTTTCCTTTCCTTGTGATCATCCACCTCCTCTGGCTCTTACAATCTATCCTTCTCCTCTTCTGTAATGACCCCTGAGCCTTAGGCGGCAGCAGTTTGAAAAAGGTGTCCTATTCAGGGCTAAGTACTCATCAGCCTCCTTTTCTCTTCACATAGATCTGTTGCATAAAGAAACTTCTCTGTTGAGAATTGAGAGATGTATTCATCCTATTTGTAGAGATTGCAATGAAGCGGTGTCACTTAGGGTTAAGAATCTCACAATTATTATGTTTGATCAGTCCTGACTCAGTAATAATCTCCCTTTGTTCCAAAAGAAGCTTCTTTGATGAGGTGTGAAAACTACACTTATGTGTAAAGACTTAGAACAAGGTAAGAAATTATATTAGTCTAGGAATGGGGCAAAATAAGGTGTTGCTCTAGGATCTGTGACCTTTCCAGCCATGTGTATTTGGCTATGTTTGCAGTATCCCATATGAGTTCCTTTCAATTGAGTATGCCTAAATTCCAATTACATACTTGTTGATTACTCAGAAGATAAAAGTGCCACTACTTCACCAATAAGTGATAGTTTGCTGGGCCTGTTTATTAGGTTTTGCAACTGGGTATGACCTTTGATTGGTTTTCTTTTTTAGCAGCTTTTATTATATCATTTAATACCATGGAAACTGATCTTCAGGGTTGTTGATTACTCAGAAGATAAAAGTGCCACTACTTCACCAATAGTGATAGTTTGCTGGGCCTGTTTATTAGGCTTTGCAACTGGGTATGACCTTTGATTGGTTTTCCTTTTTAGCAGCTTTTATTATATCATTTAATACCATGGAAACTGATCTTCAGGGAAGAGGCTTCCAGGTCAGTTCCAGCTCAATTCCTCCAAGTCCTGTGTCTGAAATACTGTCTCTCTTCATCAACAGAGACATACCTTTAATTTTTTGGAGACAATTAAGGACTGTGGCAATAGTCTGAGTAATTTGGGAAGTCTCTTGTACTACCCTAACCAACAACTTGAAGGGAGGTTTCACCTGCATGGCACTGTGTTAATCATTATTTAACTTTCAGCTATACACATGAACTTGCAGATTTATTTATGTGTGCTTTTCAGTAGGACTTTGAAATATACATTTCCCTCTGATTTTTCATACCATCTAAGCATTATTTACCACTTCTCA
>NW_008348789.1:2096923-2145490 GCF_000622305.1 Nannospalax galili
TGAAATTGAAGTCTGCCTTTGTTGAGTTAAAGTTTGATTCTGTCTATATTATTGGTATAGCTTGGTTGCTTTCTGATCTAACCCTGCATGATGGGATCCGACTATATTTCCCAGCTCATCAAATGTTCTCTGGCAGTCTCAGTGGAAAAGGACTAAGACCCAAGAAAATCCAGGGGAACAGAATGAGCTGGTTCTTTCTGTCTATCCAATGGGGACAGAATGATCTGGTTCTTTCTATCTAGCAGAGAAGGCTTGTGCTCTGGAGCAGAGGGAGTAACTAGTGATGTGTTGGGAGCCGTCTCAGTATATTGGGAAACTGAGTCTTAGCCACTTCTTCACAACTGCTGACAGACCTGAGTTGGTGACTTTCCATTCTGTCTACCCTCCCCCCGCGGGCATGGGAAAGAGCCCACAACCTTGGCTCCTGGCCGGGGCTGGTAGCCCACAGCCTTGCTTTAGTTATTGTAAATAGCCCTGTTTTCTGTTGATCAGTAGACTCTCACAGGCACGGGATGGAGCCACGGCCTTCGCCTGCGGTCTTGTTTTCTTTTCCAGTAACTGCTTTGCTCTTAGTGGATTCCTCCCTTGGAGTGCACCTGGGCCTTTGCTATCTGGCTGTTATGATTCCAGCCTGTACTCCTTATTTAACTAGATGCTTGTGCTTCAATAAATGAGACTTGATCAGAGCACTGTCTTGTCTCCATTTCTCTTGCCCCTTGCCTCATCCACATCCCCACTCCCCAATCCAGGCACCCCGTTGCAGTTCCTGCGGGGCGGGACAGTGATGGTGCCAAAGCAGGGAGATGGGCATTGTTGGGATATGAGTAGCTCACCCTTTCTAGTCAGGTCCTCTCTGGCAGCCTCAGTGGGATGGGGCCAAGGCCCAGGGTGAGATAATGGGAAGAGAATGGGCTGGTTCTTACTAGCTACCAGAGAAAACTTCAGTTCTGGAACAACAGGTTTGGAGATGGTCCTAATGCAGGATAACTGGAGAGAGAGGATTTGGGTAATTCCACCATAAGTATCCTTGATTGCTATGGTCCTTGGCAAAAACTACACTAGTTCTGTGAGAATCAAAATAATGATGATTTTTATATGAGTATGGACTCATTTCACATTGAAAAAATAGCTTGTACTTATTTTTCTCAAAATATTAAATAACAATATGAATGATCATAATTTACATTTAAAATGTTATATTATAAAAATATGCAATAAGCTTGATCCACTTAGTTTGTTATGATAAATTGAATGCAATAAAAAGAGGCACTCACCAGCTGACAACCTTCAGCACTTATAAAATAGTTATATGAAGAGTTAGTTTTCAAATTCACTTAAATATAGGAGTCTTTATTTTCATAAACATTTCACTATAAGAGAGATACAAAGTGACAGTTTAGATTCACCAAAGATGGTACTGGAATGCTGTAACTAAAAAGGAAGGGGTGTGTGTGTGTGTGTGTGTGTGTGTGTGTGTGTGTGCGTGTGTGTGGGTGTGTGTTTGTGTGTATATCTGTCTGTCTGTCTGCCTGCTCCCGTGCACATGGACATCACAACTTTTTATTCCCTGCCCTTTACCTTGTTGAGGAGAGTGCCTTTTGTTGTCCCACTGGGTATCCCGAGTTAGCTGTCCTGCACATCAGCTTATTCTGTCTATGCCTTCTGCCTTGCTGTAGGAATGCTGGGTTATAGACTTGTACTAGCTTATCTGTACTTACATGAGTTCTCCAGATCTATCAGGTTCTAATGGTTGTACTGAAAACTTTTTACCCACTTAGCTACCTGTAAAGCATAAGTTTTCATTATTTGGTGTGAGTGATGTGGGATTGTTGCCCTGATACTACTGCACTGACAATGATCTGTGTCTGCAACAGATGAATCATGACTAAGTTATTAATGAACTTGACAAGAGGGTGGATATATGCTTTATATTGGAATAAGATCTTTCTATTCAAGCTAAATATGCTTGAAGTCTCTGTCAGTCTCACTTTACAACTGCAGAATTCTTGTTCTTAAAAAAAAATTAAAGTTTGGTAAATGGGTAGAGACTATAAGACACAAACAGCCCAAGTAAGTAGTGTTATGTAATTTTTTTAAATTCTTGAGAATTTTAAAAGTGAATTGAATGCTAACTCCATCTTATTTATTTGAAAAAACATAGAAGGGAGGGCTGGAGAGATGGCTCAGCTGTTAAGAACACTGGTTGTTCTTGCAGAAGACCTGGGTTCAAATTCCAGCACCCGCATGGCAGCTAGCAGCTGTCCGTACCTCCAGTTCCAGGGGTCCACAGCCTCTTCTGTCTTCCCGTGGGAACTGCACGACACGGGTGCACTTACCTACATGCAGGCAATATACTCATACGTGTAAATTTTTAAAAAAATTAAAGAAAATTGAGGAGAAAAGAGAATATAAGGAAAGGACCGTCTTGGGGAGGTGTGTGTTAGGCGTTTCCCATGATTAGCTCTGAGCCCTAGTTAGCTGTTGTCAGTGCTTATTCACAGAGCACTTCCTGGTGGGAAGAATAAAGGAAGGAGTCACTGTGGGAGACAGAAATACCCAGGCTATTTTTGAGTTTATTATCACTAACAGGCAATCTCGATAATGTTTCCTGGATGAATTTTTGTCCATGCCTTCTGCTAGGATAAATGGCAGCTGCTAACCTAGTTTGGAACTGGCTGAATCATTTTCCTGTGACCATGCAAGTGTTGAGATACAGAAACCCCACAGCAGTCAGTTTGTTCTGTGCTTGGATGAGAAAACTGCAAAGACACTACTACAATGACCTCTTCTCTTCTAAGGCTTATAACAAACCAGAAGATAAGTAAGGTTTCCTTTATGTAGTTACAAAGGAGACTAGGTTTTCTCCTGTACTATATAGCTACATCACAGCAATATAAAATTATTATATTTGAGGAGGAATCATGGAAATTTACGTCATGTTAATTAGTAGAGATGATAAACATTACCATTGAAATTTACCCGATGGCTTTATAGACATACACAGGCACCAAGGATCCGAGTGCAACCGATTATGACTAGTAATAATCAGATACATACAGATTAGGGATGCATGTGCCAACATCTCAGTGTTAGCAAAAACAATGAGTCTTTCTACAAGAAACAATATATTCTAAAATGAAATGCAAATCTTTTTTAAAGGTTAAATACTCATTCAATTTTATGTCTTACAGGTCTTATACTGAGTTCAATATTGTATAACTGTATTAATTCAACTGTGAACCTAGAAACTTACAGCCACTTGTGAAAGAGATGTACTCTTGCTCTGGAGTGTGTTACTGAATATGTTAAACCTGTAATAAAATGCTTCTTCTAATCCAAAACAAACAAAACAAAGCAAAACAAAACAAAACAAACACCAGGATGAGATTTCATAAGAATTGTAGCAAACCAGTTACAAATATAGTACATGTACTGGATGAGAAAGTCCTGCAGAGTATTTGTGTTACTAGGGTAATCCAAGAACTGTATCCTGCTTTATATTTTGAGGGTATATTTTCTCTGGTCCCTGCTCTCTATTTCCTCTAAGCCACCATAACGACAACGTTCTCTACCCTGTACTCCTGCCACCATGATCCTCTGCATCATTAGATGCCAGCTGTCCATGCACTGGAACCTTGGAAACCATGATTAAAACTAAACTTTTAATATTTTATGACTTTTTCAGCTATTTTATCACAGCTGCAATATTATTATTTTCTTTCTGTCATGCCTTTTGAATAGTCCTAACATCTACGTACTATAGAGACTACAGAATCAATTGGAAATTGCAACCACCTCCTTTATTTTTGTTTTAAATTAGTAAATACAAATATAAATTCTTGTTTAAAGATTTATTAGAAATACCAGGTATTTAAACTTTGATAAAGATTTTTTGAAAATTTAGTTCTGGGAGCTGGAGAGGTGGCTCAGTGGTTAAGAGCACTGATTGTTATTGCAGAGGACCCAGGTTCGATTCCAAGAACCCACATGGCTGCTACAAACCATCCTTAACTCCAGTTACAGGGGAATCCGAAGCCCTCTTCTGACCTCCATGGCATTGCACAAAACATGCAGGCAATACTCTCATACACATAAAATAAAAATAATAAATAAAATATTTTTAAAAAATTTAGTTCTAGTTTGTGAAATCATAAGCCAATAGTTTTTTTTTTTTTTGTTAAAATTTTGTTCCAATCACCTATTTTCTGTGAGGATTTCTAAATCCTTCTCAAGTTAGTTCAGACATTTGTGGTGGTCCATGAACTAACATATTTAAATTATCTAATAAGTAGGCAAATAAACTTCTTTTACTATTTGGAGGCATATGTGTGGTAAATTGAACATAGGCCTTTAAATGTAGTAAGCCAACACTCTACTACTGAGCTACAACTACAGATATTATTTTTTCTTATTTTCTTGTCTTTATTTTCCTTCCTGATTCTTCAGTTATACTTTTCTTCATTTCAGTCTCAAGTCTTGTAAACTTTATTGGCTTTTTCATAAAAGTAGCTTTTGGTTTTACTAATGTGTTCAATTGTTTGTGTCCATATCACTGATTTCAAATCTGATCTTTATTATTTCATTGCAATGTTTATGTTGCCTGCTAACGACACATAAAGCTAATTAATTTAAATGTTAATTTAAATAATTTCTTCTCACTGTCTCTGGATTCTTTTATAAAATATTTTATTTATTATTTTCATTTTATGTGTATGAATGTATTTCCTGCATGTATGTAATATTTAAACAGTGTACACAGTTTCAATGCCTGAAGAGGTCAAAAGAGGGTGTCAGATTACCCTGGAACTAGAGTCATTGACAGTTATTAGCTACCATGTGGGTGCTGTGACTCAAACGCAGGTCCTCTGCAAGAGCAGCCAGTGCTCTTAACTGTTGTATCAACTCTCCAGTCTGATCTCTGGTTTCTTGAGGTGGAAGGTGAAGTTATGATTTTAGTTTGTGTTTCATTTCTCATGTAAATATTAAATGTTACATCTGAATTTCCCTTTAATGGTTATTTCATTTAAATCTCATAATGTTTTGATAGCTTTGTTTTTACTTTATTGGAATTCAAACTATTTTCTAATTTCTTTTGTGATGTTTTGGAGTCAATTATTTGAAATCATTGTTTAATTTCCATATTTGTGGGAAATCCACAAATTTGACTTTCTTAGTTTCTTATTGTTCTCTAATTTCTTAATGTTCTCTTATCATGTTTAGAGATTCCTAAAGGCAGCTCAAATATTTCAGCACTGACTTCCTTGATTTCCCTGATGTCAAACTTTGTTTTATTCACCCGTTAGAAATCATAGTGGATATCCTTGACCTTGGGTATGCAAACATTTGTAACCCCTGGAGAAATCATGTGCTATTGATTAAAATTTCAAGGTCTTCCTTCCAGAAACAAGGACAATATTAATATGAATTATTATAAGACATTCAGAAATTCTTTTTAGATTATTAATTATCAGCTAAATCTGTAGTTTTCCCACTGTGTATGCATGCATAGTCCCTACTTAGTGCAAAATCCTGAATATCCTGGAGAATAACTGCCATTTTATTTTAGATGTGACTCTGAACTAAGACTAATATAAATGAGATTACTGTTGGGTATGGGGCAACATATAAGAATAAGAAGGAACTTGCTGTAGCTTTGAAAGTGTAGTTTCCTAATCCTCTGTATGTATGCCCTAGTATGAAAACAGTACAAAGCTAAAGTTCCATGAAGACTTTATTAATAATCAATATGCTTTGTTTTCAAGAAATGAACATTCTTCTAAAATCTTTAACTTTCATCTTAGGACACACAAACAATTATCTAAAACTAGGAATAGACAGTGTGCAATGGGGCTCAGAGTGTCAGAGAACAAGAATTAGGCTCAGCTTTCAGAAAAGGAAAGCTCAGGGAGGAGAAGATGAGCTTCAGTGAACATCTCATTGCTTCTTTGTACTCCTGGGACAAAGGTTCAAGGGGGGAATTGATTTGAAACATCCTAGCTCAAAGAGCTCAAGTACAGAGAATCTTGGAGCACTGGTAAATGGAGTTAATCCAATCTAAGCCTTTAAGAATAATACAGGTTCTGGCCAGTAACCAAGGAAGAAATGAATATGTGAGCTTGCAGGAAGAAAATAATCAGTGATTCTAGTTGGACATCATAAAATAGAGAAGACTTTGTCTTAAATGCCTCTGAATCAATTTGCATGTTATAGACTTTGAATTAGCCCTATCTCTGTGGTATCACCAATTTCAGTTTTATTTAAACCCTGTCATTCTCTTCCCAATGTAGCAAATTTTGTAATATCAGAGCTACACAGGAATATTTCACAATAATTAGCCCCTCTACAAAATATACTTGAAGAATTGATGAAATAATGTGTCATTTGTTTAAATTTGAGACTGTTCACTTCATGCATAAAATGAAGCGATTTTTATGGTAGGTAATATTTTCTGCCAACTTTTGTTTCTTCATCTGGGTAAAGAAAACTTCCCTCGCTCTGCCCTGCTCATAGCACGTATGTCCAGCAAAGTGGACCACTGTGTTTAGCTTGATAGAAGACTGAAAATTGGGTGGATTCAACAATGGGAATTTACTTTCTCAAAATTTTTGGTGAAAAGTATCCAGATCTAGTTTCCAGCATGGCTGTTTCTGGTGAAATCACTTTTTCTGACATAGAGATAACACTATTCTTCCTATAGCCTAACGAACCCAGGAAATAAAACACATTTTTTCCCTCTTTTTTTATATCAATCCTATTCGGTCAGGGCACTGCTCTAATGAACTCATTTAACTTATTTTCAAATATCACCAATAAAATTACAAGGAGGATTAGGATTTTAACATACTCGTGGAAGAAGAGTTTATTCCATCAAACTTATAAGATGTTCACTTTGACCTTTATAGTAACTGAAACGTGCTTGTTCTGCTTGTCATACTAGGACAAACATGACTGTATCCAGACTGGGATTATTTATTTATTTAATTACTTATTCATTCATTCATTCATTCATTCATTGATTTATTGAAACAAAATCTATGTGGAACCCAGGTTGAACTACAACTTGCAATTCTGTCTCAGCCTCTCAAGTGATTGGGTTCACAGTCATTCACAACCACAGTCTGCTGAAATGATTTCCTCTTTGAAGAAAAAGTCAAGCATGGTGGAACCTATCTGCATTGAAGTACTTGACAAGTTAAGGCAAGAAAATCAGGAACTGGCCTACCTTGTCTACTTAGTTCTAAACTAACCTGTATTACCTGAGACCCTGTCTCAAAGCAAACAACGGAATGACAAATAGAATGATTAAACTGACTGAATTACAGAATATAAGTAAAATAGACAGAGGATAGCAGTAAAGAAGAAACAGCTAGTATTTGGAAGGAAAAACCTACTTCATAAGGCAGAACTAAGAATAGACATGTGAAGAGGCAGTTTTCAGCTCAGTAGCAGAGAATCTTTTCAACACTAGTGTTGTTCATTACTTCAGTCATAAATGAGGAGCTTATGTTACAGTATATCTTTAATCCTGGGCTAGATGGTGATTTGTTTGGGCTATTATGAAGCACCCATAGGTGATTGGAGTTTAAGGGGATGGCCTTCAAATTTTACTAAGTGTTCTTAGTGGCTCAAAGACACAAACATGTTACATGAAAATGTCCATAGGGAGCTAATTAAACATATATTGAAAGCTATGTGTTAATAGATAAAAGAAGCAGACAGGAGCACATGAAAGATTCTTTGTGTGTTTTGATTAATTGATTAAATATAAAGGGATATTTTAAACTAAAAGTTTGAAAAGTGATTTTTTTTACTTTAAAATTCATAGCATCAAAATGGCTTAAGGAGATTCATAGATTTTTCTTCCTGAAGAAATATACCATTAGCACAAATGAAACACAGCACACATATTCTCCAAAACGTCTCAAATTTTTAACAATCAGATATAGAATTAGTATAGCTTACACATCTGTTTTAGTTGGTGATCCTTAATGTGAAGAAATGCATCTTCATTTCCTTTGTGTTCTAGCACCCACCAGAAGGCAGGATTTTAAGAATGTTCAATAAATATGTTTTATTGAACTTGACTGATGTATAATCCACGACCTTCTTATTATGCATATGATTCTTCTCACCTGCTGTGCATTCTTTGAACTAGAGTAAAAAATACAAGCATTTTGCACTTGAACAATACAAATATTGATAAAAAATTTGTGAAATTTAGGCTGACAAATGTCAACACTGTTACTAAGTTCTTTTGATACTAAAAATATATTCAAGATATGAACAATAGTTTACTTTGAAGAATTTAAAAAACATTATCACAAAATGAGAAAATTTTGCCCAGAAACAAGGCAGTGCTTCCAAGAAATTAAGTGGAATTATGACATTGCTTCTTCTTCTCAGCTCCTTTGTACTTGGTTATGTTGTGTTTCTTACTCTATGTATGTAGAGTAAATTTCATTGACGAGTATCAAGTGGTAATTCTCCTTTGCTTCCTTCATATACTGCCAAATAATTTGGATTCATCTTTAACAGAGCTGTTTGGCTAAATGTAAGAAATTTCTTTGAGTATTCATTTCCTGTCACAATAGAATTCCAAGCTTAGAAGTTTGCTGAATATTGGATGTATAGCTCCAGTTAATCATCTCAGTAAAACAGCGATTGTGAATATTCTTTCTTTATTGTGACAATTTTAAGTTAAAAATATTAAAAATTCCTGTATTTTAAATATAGCAAGAAAGAGAAAGTTGATTTCTTATAAAATGCAGCTTAAAATAAATGTTTCAATCTTACCTGCTGTTCTACATGTACTCTTGATTAGAGTTCATTAATATAAGTAGGGGTCTCATTCACAAAATAAAGTTAAATTTAATGAGCTCATTTTTGTTTTCTTTGTATCTATTTGTTTAACTTAAAAAGAATATTGATTTAGCATCCCTGTTGATTTATTACCCAGGTTTCTTCTTTTACTATAAGACTAAATGAATCTATCACATAACTACATGTCTATAAGTCACCTCATTGGTATATACTTAATATGTAGAGGATCTTAAATAAATCAAATTTGTTGAATTTTCTATTGGCTCTTATTGTACTTTCATTAGGTTAATGTGATAAAATATCTTAGACACTGGGACAAAAGAGACATAAATTTAATTTTCTCACTGTCTTGGAATATATAAGTCTAAGAAGAAAGATCATAAGCAGCTTTGGTTTCTTCTAAGGCCTCTCTTTCCAGACACCCATCTTCTCACTGTGCCTTCACAGTTCATGTTTATACTTTCTATCATTTCTATGTTGAAATTTCCTCTTCTTACAAAGATGGTAGTTAAATCAGGCCCACCCTGAAGTTATTATTTAAGCATAGGTACCTGAAACCTTCATCTCCTAAAACAGTTGCTTTCCACCATATTTGTAGTTAGGGCTTCTCCATTAGAATCTTGTTACCAATGTGTTTAAGGTCTTCATGTACCATAAGAATGCACACTTTTGGACAGAAGTGAGACAGTTTCCAAGATTGGGGAGCTCCAAAACAAGGCTGGAACATACTGGAGGCTACACAATAGCTTGTAATTAGGAATATAAAGAACAAACATCACATTCATTTTAAAGTGCCATAAACAGGATTTTTATCAGAAAGAATGACTCTCTGTGTTACATGGCATATTAATACTTTTAAGAACATCTATTGGATTTTAATGTTAATATTTTATGATATCAAAATATCTTCCTAAGCCATGTTATAATTAAATATTAGCATCAAAGAAGGGTGAACAATGTCTTATTTTCAATACTCCAAGCCTTTTTCATAAAGTGTGTGTGTGTGTGTGTGTGTGTGTGTGTGTGTGTGTGTGAAGTTGGAAGGAATTTGAATGCTTCTTAAATCTAAGCATGCTAGGCTCAGAGGCACTATCAGATCAAGAAGGCTGTGTTTCTATCAAGACTCCAGTAAGATGAAACTGTCACAAGGCTGTGCTCCAAAAAGATAAAATCTAAGAAAGGTAGAAGATAAATAAAAGATAACTTACATCATAGAATCTGGTACACTTGGTGCCAGTAGCTAGCAGCTTCATTCTCTTTTGACAGCATAGAAATCAGATGACATTGAGAACAGGGCATTCATCTCATCTTTGTCCCACACTGGAAATAGAGGACTCAAATGTCAAAAGCAATATGATGGGAAATGGCAGAACAGGTCCTTTACGAATATCTCTAAAAATGCCCAGTGTCTTGTAGAACAATCCAAGGAAAACATAATGAGTAGATAGAATCAGACATGGCATATTCCATCTCATGAATATGCCATTTGGGGAGTGAGAAAGTGTTCCTCAACTGAAAATATGTGCTCACTTGACCCTACATCCCCTCAAACCAGAGTTCTGCTTTTTTTCTAACATTTAACTTAGAAATTCATACTGTTAAACATGTGGTATGGAGCCCTTATTTTGTTTCCTTAAAATTAAAAAGCTTGTTTTGCAAAACTCATTCTGTATAAGTAACTCATATATAAAAATTCAGACAATAAACATGTCAGATACAAAGTGTAAGGATTCTCTTTCCTACTCTCCAACTCAACTTTGGAAAAAGTTTTATTTTACTATTCATTTTTAAAGTTCTATATTTATGTGATACTCCTAAGTAATGTTTTTTATAAGTCTCTCTTAGCATGACAGATTTCTTCCAAATGTATTGACTTCACATTTCAGAGGATGGGAATTTAGCAGACTTCTACTAATCTTAACTTTCCCTAGTGTTACTTCCAAAATACTGTTTCTTACATAAGATATCTATATACATATATTTGCATTTATAAATAAAATATTCCTTTATCATCACTCTCAATGAATATGTATTTTCGTCGTTAGTAGATTTTTATGGTTGATATAATGGAATAATGTTGAAAATACTCTTCTTACCTGTATTTATATCCTTGATAGTATGACTTAGCAAATCAGCAGATTTGTGAATTAAAAATACATATTTATATGGAGAGACAGATACTTGGGTAGTTATTTCATATGCCGTATCATCACTGAATTGGGGAACCCAGTCATTCTCATTATCTTTCTTTCCTTTATTTAACTTCATGAAGATATTATGTATAATATGGTATTTTAAAAGCACTCTAAATATCTTCAAGGCTTATGTGCCCTAAACATTATTTTTGAGACAGGGTCTCTTTGTATCCCCAGCTGACCTGGAACTCAGCATGTAGATAAGGCTGGCCCCTCACAGAGATCTGCCAGCCTCTGCCTCCTGAGTGCTGGGAGTAAAGGTGTGTGTTACTATGCCCAGCTGCCCTAAGCATTTTAAAAGCCTATTTTCACATTAGCAGTTATATTCTGGAAAAATGATATTCCATTCCTGTCAGAACTCAAGTTTATTACTTTTTAAATTTCTTTTTAAACTTTACTGAACATATTCACAGGAATATTGGACCAAGATAAAAGACAGTTTCATGGAATTTTCTGTAATTAAAGGGTCTTCTTTCATCATTACACTGTATTGCTACATTAGTTTGTTAGATAATCCAGTGTTTCAAATAATACTCTGACAAACATTAAAATAATGCTTTTCCTGTACTGAATTTTAACATTTTCTGTATAAGTGCTTTATCTGAAGGTCACTATGTTATGTTTCACTTGATTCATAATCTCTGGTATGTAAATTTCTAATTTTATGTTTATGGATTATAATACATGAGTATTAAGGATTTCATAATTTCTAAACGCTGTCCTCCTCGTGCCCAGGTTTTGTCGTTGTTGCTGGTGGTGGTAGTCTTTTGGGGATAGGATCCCGCTGCAGTTGCCACACCTGGCCTGGGACTCACCACAAAAACCAAACTGTCCATGATCTCACAGAGATTCACCTACCTCTGCCTCTGGAGTGCTGGGATTAAAGGTCTGACCAGCTACTATTGTGCCTTCTAAGACTAATGTTTTACAACAAAATTTAAAAATTTATGAGTTTTTCTTATGTTTTATTCCCGCTACCTTTTTATATTTATTTTTATTGAGCTTTTTAAATTTCATACATTTCCCAATCAAATCCAGACTTCCTCCCCAATTCATGCCATCATCCCCCAACTCCCCCATACACTCTGCCATACATGCTAAGTCCTATTTATTCAGGTGTTTGTACCTAAATGTTATTCATTGTAAATGCACCCATTGGAACCTAGTCAGCACATTCAGTGGTTGTTTTTAAGTCTGACTCTACCTCACCCAGCAGCAATTAGTCTCAAATAGTTCTCTGCCTAGTGCCCACCTCCCACCTATTTCTTACCTCTCCTTTGGGCTCTTGTTTAATTGAACTGACATGGGTCCTGTACTTGAAGACTCTACTGCCACAGGCTAATTTGAGCAAGCCTCCAGTGGCCTGGAAGCTTCTATCTCACTGTGGTCATGAACCATCCCCGGATCTTATAATCTTTCCACCTCCTCTTACTTAATGTTCCCTGAACCATGGGAGGGTGAGGATTCATATAGAACATTCATCTTACACTCTACAGTCTCTTACTCTCCAAATTTTACCCAGTTGTGGCTTTCTGTGTGCATAACATTCTGCTGTGTAAGGAAGCCTCACTGGTGAGAGTTGAGGGGTGCATTAACCCTACCTCTACCTCTTATTCCGCTTTGTTCCATGAGCCTTAGTTGTAGAGATTCAATGGCAGATGTATTACCTAGTACTGGGCATTTCCAAGACAATTTCTTCTTTCTGTGTCTGACCAGATGTGCAACTCTGCAGTAGCCTCCATTTGTTGCAAAAAGAAGCTCTTTTGATGAGTGCTCTCTGGCATGCTTATCTGTAAATTAAGGATCAATATTTAGTGTTTAGTAAGATGTTTCTTTTGTCGTCAGATATGGAAGAGATAAGGTTTTCTCCAGGATCTGTGTCTTCTCCTGCCATGTGTATTTGACTGAGTTTACAGTACCACCCATGAGTTCACTCCCATTGAGAGGGCTTTAATTCCAATTAGACAGCCTGTTGCTATTGATTCCCCAGACAACAGTGCCACTACTGCACCAATAGAATAGTTTGCTGTGCCAGTTACCTTGATTGTTAGGTGTGGGGACTCAGGTTTGCTTCGCTTAGCGGGGGGCCTGCTGGCTTCTGGGCAGAGGGTCTGATCGGCGGCGACAGAGTCAAACTCTGTGACCTGTGTCTTCCCAACAGGACGATTTATTTTAGAATTCATATGGTTTTTATACATCCCAAGGAACTAGCAGTCACGTGGGATATGACAGTCACATACAAAGATTTAGGGTACAAAGAAACAGGACATTTAGTCTGTTAGTTGGCGCCAGGATTCTTAAACTTTTACTCAAGATTATCAATGCCCATTCAGTAATTTATTGGCTACAATGTTTTCTTTCTTAGAGCTAAAAGCATGGTAAACTTTTAGCTTTTAGCTCAGGAGTAAACCTTTGACCTGGCCTAATCTCTTAGCCAGGGATAGCTGAGTGATTTGTTTAGGACAAGGAGATGAGCTAAGGGTTGTTGACCAAGACGCTTTCCCACAGAGCAGGGAGCCTGCACTTTTATGACCAGGCCGCTTCCTCCTGCCAGCCCAACAGTGTTCTGCAAGGCAGGGATTATCAGAGCCACTGTTTTCAGTTCCCCTTCCTTTTAGCAGAGAACGCAGCCTGGACCTATAAGTTTTAGGCTCACCTCACCCTAGGGCCTGGCATCCTGGTTTCCTACAGTTAGGCTCCATTATTTTAAATCCTATTGAATTATTTATTTGCTCTCCTATGTCAACTTGCAGTGTTTCATTTTTAAATTTTTTTCTCTTGCTTCAGAGTGTTTTCTACAATCTGTAAACTTTGAACTGAATATTTTCCTTAATTATCACTCATATTCTATGTTTTCTTTCTACTTTAAATATTTATTCTTTTACTTTTTTTTAAATTTTATTGAACTTTTATGTAGTTCATACAGAACATCTCAATCAATCTTAATCATCTTTACAACCTTGTCCCCACTGGCACCCTTCTATAGCTCCCAACTGGAGCCTATATACTCTGTCATCCCTGATAAGGCCTTCTGGGTTGTCAGTGTCCCCAGCCATTCCCCAGTGCAAGTCTGTCTACTGAGTCTAGTCAGCCTATCTAAAGACCCTTGTTTTAGGAAGATCAGCTCTTCTTCATCTAGTAGCAATCAATTGCCAACATTCCTTCAGATAAGACTGAGGTCTACTGCTCATTTTCCTAGGTCTATGCTGGGTTATTGTCTGCCCGAGTTTGCATGGGACTTGTGTATGCTGACACCATTGTCATAGAATCATATGAATAGGTTCCCAGGAGCTTGTAGGACTCTGTTTCCATATAGTCATGCACCTCCTCCCTGGCTCTTACATTCCTTCTAAACTCTCTTACACGATGGTCCCTGAGATGGGTGGGTGAAGTTCAATAAAGAGGTCCTCTCCAAGAACCATCATTCAGCAGACTCTTGACCTCTAAACATTGGCCATTTGTGACATTTTGTGTTCCTGGCCCTCTGGTTCATGAGGGAGCTTCATTACTGAGAACAGAGATTCATTAGTGTTCTCTTCTTTATCCCTCTTCTATGTTCTGTGCACCTTAGGTGTGGAGGTTGCACTGTAGATGAGTCACTTAGGCTTGGGCAATTCAAAGACAATGTCTGTATGTGACTAATTGTGGTACTTAGTAACAGTCTCCTACTGGTGCAAAATAATAAATACTTATTCTTATTAAAACAATTCATTTTTATTTTTCCTGTCTGCTCCATCATTTATGACTTTTCTGTATTCTTATCTATTTTAGTGTTGTCTTGATATTGTCTTGATATTTCACTTCATATTGTGGTCAAAACATATTTTTCTTCTTTTTTTTTATTTTGGTGGAATTGTAGGTTGAACACAAGGCCTCATTGATACTAGGCCAGCACTGTACAACTGAACTAAACCCTTAGTCTCACTGTTATCAAGTATCCACACCTCTGCAATAGGAGGTATGCTGAGACAGCCTGCTATGACCAGTTTTCTATAACTTCATCAGCATATAATTTCTGTCCATAATATATCAAGGATTCTTCACAGTAGAATGTTTATGAACATTATTTAATGGCAATAACTCCTTTCTCTGATAAAATGTTAGCTTTCTTTTAGGGGTAAAATTCACACTACACAGGACACAGAACTGGACAAATAACCTAGATAGTGTTTTATCTTGGAACAAATGCCTCATTGCTCGGAAAATGAGAGGGATTTTTTTGCAGAGCTGGCCAATCCAGTAAGCCTCGATAGTGTGAGTCCTCTAGATTACAATTCAGATCAGTAACATTGTCCTCATCAATACATCAAATAAGGAATGCTTCATAATGAAAAATGAGCTGCTCACAAACCCCTTCTAATATGCTTTTCTGTATGCTCTGAGCTGCTACACCTGTCATTATGATTACATCTTCTGTTCACCATTCAGCAAACCATCTAAACCTTTGCTTATTGATACCCAGCATCCTTCCTTAAGTCAAACTTTCTATAAGATTTTTCTTTATATTTTGATGTCTTTGGAAAGGGAAGAAAGGAAGCCATGGGCTCATTTTCTCATTTTTCCCCTAAGCAGTCATTCATTACTTAACTCTTGGCTATCTATACTCTTACCCACAATCTTTTTTATGTTTTCATATTTAATACAACAGTCTCATATCATTAGACTTCACACTAAAATAATAAATAAGAATAATTTATTCTATTTTCAAAAATGCTTCCTCTTTGGAACTTGTCAAAATAGAACAATTTTAACCGTCATGCACTTCTCTTTTAGAAAAGAAGGCATGGCTTTGAGGTTGGCCTTGGGCAGTGTGTATCCACCCATTTAAGAAGGACTTTCAGATACTGAATGTCACATATCACTTTCTCATTGCTGAAGTTACAAGTACAATCATCATTATTTTGCTGTTTGTCTAAGGGAAAATGGCAGGACACGATAAGGAGAGGGAGATTTTGTGAAAGTCATAAATATATGGACTTGTGATTACATCTATAACTACTTCAACACGGAGAAATTCATTAACCTTTGAATTTAAAGGAAAATTCTAATGACTAACCTCAATTAAAATTGAAATGACAGTCTACGGAAGACTAGAGAATCCTAAATTGGGCTTATTTCTTCAGAATGAGTTTGTCACTATGTAGGTTCAGACAGGAAGAACATACTCTTTTGCTGGAGGAAAGCCCCAGAGTTGGTAAAATCTGATTACATAAATTTAAGTACTAATCCACTCTTCTAATTCCTTCTTTAAAATCTCCATTCACCAAGTTTGGTGGTGCACAATTTTAATCTCAGCACTAAGGAGGCAGAGGCAGGCAGATCTCAGAGATCAAGGCCAGCTTCGTCTACATAATGAATTCTGGGCAATATGGGACTACAGGGAAATCTTGTCCCAAACAAATAAAACAACAATAAAAAAGCTCAGATAACCATGTTCACTGAACCCATCTGACATTTGAGAAGCTCTTAAATCTAAAATACAAAATCCAATGTAAAGAACATAGAATTGGCCTCAAAGAATTTTAGAGAAATGTATACATTTAAAAAAAACTTTGGGCTGGTGAGATGGCTCACAGGTTAAGAGCACTGACTACTCTTGCAGGGGACCTGGGTTAGATTCCCAGCACCCACATCATGCCTAACAACCGTTTGTAACTCCAGTTCCAGGGAATCTGATGTCCTCTCCTGATCTCTGCAGGTATTTTATGACAGGGATGCACTTACACATATGCAGGGTAAAATGCTCATATACATAAAAAATGAATATGAAAAATAAACCAAGATACTGTAGTTTCAAAAATTCAAACAGCAAATAATAGGACATTTTTATTAGAATTATGTCGTAAGATGATAGGATTGTGAGGCTTCAAATTCTAAGAACCTTCTTTCAGGCAGATGGAATTAGGAGATGCAAAGCTCAGAAAATCCCAGGTAAGAATTCAAAAAATATAGTGAGTAAAGGATCTCAAAATCTTGTTTTTGAAAGTCAGTATTTTCCCAGCAAAACACATGAACCACACTCCCACCAAACCACAATGACTGAATGCATGGAAGCAATAAGCAGCTTCTTCTAATTATCAAAATAATTTATATTTAGTCAGAATATTAATAAAATATGTTAAAGAAATCTAACTTTTGCATTTGATGTATCCAAATATTTATTACTGTCCAGCTTTATTTGAAATCTGTTAGAAGGTACTTATAAAATGATAGGAGAGTAAACCAGAAAGATGATGTATCAGAAATACAATAAACAGCCCAGTAAACTACTTAAAGAAAGCTCTAGAAAATGAAATCCGCTGGAGACTTACATAGGAAAATACATGATTTGTTAAGTTGTCAGAAAAAAGGGAAGTCTTTAAAAAAAAGGTGAAAGATTGGCTCTTTGAAGATATGAAAAGGATTTGTGCCATGTACAGTAAGTATAAATTAGCAATCATAAAATTTCCACATACAAAATTTATAGTCAAAACACGAAAACTAGGATTTGATTAAGTATACTGCAAAGGGGTAAAATAACACTGAGGTTAATAAATGCATGCACACAAAGATCTTCAGCATGATCAGAAATAAGACATATTGCTTCTCCTACTGTGAAAATAGAAATAAGGAGCAAAAGCTGTAAAAGTTCAGATAAACTTTTTTAAACCATATGATTAGATACAATTGTTATTTAATTTGTGGAGCTAGTACAGCAGATCAGTAGTAGAGTGCTTATTTCCCATGTTCAAGGCCTTGGTTTAGAACTCGAGCAACACACACACACACACACACACACGCATGCATGCACACACTCACTCATGCACATGAGCGTGCACACACACATCTAATTTCTCCTAGGTTATAATTTAAAATTCAGTTCTTCAACTCAGTTTCTCTATCCATATGTTGTATTTCTCAACAGCTATGAGTACTATCTGTCAGTAATGAAACAGACCCTCTACATCAGTAACAAAGTGCTTTCTGAATATTGTTGAAACTGACTACTATACTAAATGAATAAAATTTTAAAATACCCATCCCACTGGGAAGATAAATACCTTGCACACCAGAAGGTTAATAGAAATACCGGAAGTAAGCATTCAAATATTATACAGGCAGAATACAATAATATTTATCAGTAGTCTTTTGCGATGCCTGGTTGTCTAGTGATGACTGTCTTTTGGTGTTAAGGTAACATCTTTGCATTATGTTATTTCATGGTCTTTCCTTGGTATGTACATTAGAGGAGAGACAAGAGAAAGGGGTTATATGTTTCTTCTTATAGGGCCATTTGGCCTGTCAAATGCTCCCTTGTTGTGATGTTATCTAAATGTAATTATTAACCAAGTTAGAGTTTTCAAAGAGTATTACATTTGGAATTAGGGATTTTAAGTATGAATTTTGAGAAAGCATGAATATTCAGTCCCTATCAGAATGTCTGTATCTGTAATGTGTGAACAAATGTATAGAAACAAGGTCCACAGGTTCATTTTGTAAATTATGGCCAATAACTTAATGCCATGCATCTGTCTCTTCATACCTAGACTTCTATCCATGTTCTTTTAGTCAACTTTCCTTTACTTCTAAAGCTGCACTCAATTCTTTGACTGACCTGCAACAAGTTCTGTGATCTCCCTTTCCTAAAGATGTCTCAATTCTGATTTTATGACAATCTTGAGACCATTTTCTTCTATTTCTAATGTCTAAAAGAGAACAATTTTGCTAAGTTCTTAATATCAGTGTCCTATTATGTGGCTTTGTTTGTTCTCATTTACATTCTGTTCAGGGATTTGATGGGACCCCAGCAGCCTAGGATTTGATGGGTCCCCAGCAATCTTGGCTGAAAAATCTTCACCATTTCCTTCAACAAGCAAGTTTAAGTGCCAACTCTTGTCTGTTCAAAATTAAAGTGAAAAACACCTCAAATCACACTCAGCAAAACATTGTAGTCTCTCTCTTATCACCATCTTTTTACCCTCCTCCAGTACTTTTAAAAATGAGATTATGTGATAATTTTAATGACCAAAATGTTTGTAGAGTTATCACTCTTTGATTAAAGTCCATGCAAAGTGTTAAATAATCATCCTTGTGAAAGTTTCTAGAGAGTTGGCTTTGAATCATATTCCATCCATCTGTTACACATTTCATTCTCTGTTTAATACTATTTGTTTCTCAATATGTGATTAGAGTCCCATTTTAAAAAATTAAACCAAGATCATAAAATAATCTGTATTCCCCAATAAAATATACACATACACCATTATATCATAGAATACTTTATTAAATAACTTCTTCTTTAAGGTAGAGTGTGATTTTTAAATACTCGATACTAGGGATTTAATACAGCACCAAGCATATGTTAAACAAGCACTCTACCACTAGCTCCAACTCTATCCTCTAGAATGTGTATTTTATAAAAAATTTAAATGAATATGGCATGAATTGCAGTAAATAATCATATTTAGAGCACCCTTCCCCATCCACACCCTTATACCCCCTCCTTGGATTTCATGTATTCTGTCATGTATGTTAAAGCCTATCAAGCCAAGATATCCCTCAGTGAAACTTCATTCACTGGATTCTGGTCAGCATATCTAGAGTCGCTTTCTAAAAGATGATCAACTCTCCTTCACCCAGCAATAATCAGTTGCCAATAATTCTTTGTCTAAGGTTGAGGACTGCTGCCCATTTCCCTAGCTCTGTGCTGGGTTTTTATCTGATTGAATCAGCGTGGATATTATGCATACTGTCACCAATGCTATAAGTTCACATAAGCAAGTTTCCAGAAGTTTGGAAGACTTTTTTTTTTTTATGGTCATGCCCCAACCATGGCTCTTACAATCTTTCTACCCACACTTGTACAATTGTCCCTAAACCATAGTGGTGACACATTCTCTGCAGTCTCTTATTCTCTACGCCTAGGTCAGAATGTACGCTTTTAATAAAAGGCGTAATGCAATTGTCTTTATACAATTCATTTAGGTATATGTCTAAAAATGATAGAGTAAATTATGATTTTGATAACAGCAAAACTACAAATCAATCTTTTCTCTATGATGTTTTCAAAATTGGTCTCATGGTTTGCTAAATTTATGGTACATGAATATATGCCTCTAGTATCCTCTCAGCACATTGAATATAATGACTTGAGCACATTACTTTCATGTGTGTATATGTGTAACAGGCATGCAAAATGAAGGGACAACTGAAATTAAAGTTAACTGGAAGAAAAAAACGAATTAAGACTTACAAGGAAAGTGTTCTGACTCAAACTTCAGGACACAGGTTACTAAACACTTTACTGTCTATTCATTCTGTATCATTCAAGAATATGACAGCAAAGTTTTCATCAATTGTCAGAATAATATGCTATGAATATTTTTGCCTTTCAGTGACAAAGGAATGCTGATTCAACTTGTTGAATATTTGTAAAAAATATGCTCTAAAATTTAAATGTTTAGGCCCAATAGGAGGAAAATGAATGGTTATAAAATAATTTGGGTATAATTCCAAGAAACTAAAATGTGATATGCCCCTAGGGCTTCCTATGGACAAAGAATTCTCCCTGTCATACAAAATCAAGAAAATGTCATTTTGATTCCCCAGCTCTAACTCCCCAGACCTGTGAATGCTAACACATTTTGTACACTATACTTGGTGAAGCTATCTAGGTCATCACTAATGAGTAAGATCAATAAATATTTATTTGCCTTTGCTTTTCCCCTAAGTCTTCATTCTGGTCTAGTGCAAAAATCAAACAAATGTTAGCATATTTGGTTTTGTGTGCGTGTGTGAGAGAGAGAGAGAGAGATGTGGTGTTAATATGTGTATCACTTCTCTTTTTAGGTATCAAAGTTTTAAAATTTAACTCACCTTTTTAAATTTTAAAAGGATAAAGTGAATGTTTCTCAGTAAAATTTTGTTGTCTTAGTCACCATGCTGTGATTTCTTACATACTTTGTCTAAAGTAATATTTTGGCATGAAATTGGAGCCTTGCTTTAATCATGTATATATCTTCACTCTTGATTTTAATGAGTCCCAGTTAGCTTTCTATTGCTGTAGTAAAACACTGACCAAATGCAACTTGGGGAGGAAATGATTTATTTGGATTATACATACTGATCTCAGCCATTGTTGAGGGAAGTCAGGCAGGAACTCAGGCAGGAACCTGGGGGCAGAAGTGGAACCATGGGGAAATGCTGCTTACTAACTTTCTCCTCTAGCCTGTGCTCAGTCTGCTTTTTATACAACCCAGGGGTGGCACTGCCTATAGTGGGCTGGGTCGTCCTATATTGCCTAACAGTCAAGGAAATACCTCTCAGGCATGCCCACAGGCCAGTCCCATAGAGGAAGTTCCACAGTTGTGGTTCCCTTTTCCCAGATGTGTCAAGTTGACACATGAAACTGTCAAACACAGTAAGAGAATCATGACAAGTAATAATAAAAAGTAATTTACTGAACAATACTAAATTTAATGATGGATGCTATGATTCATAACAATCAGGAAAGAATTAGGAATGAGCAACATTAGAATGTATACATGATCAGTAGCAATCAGCCACCGTTTGGTCCTTCCATAATCCCTCAAGCTAGCAATCATGACACAGAAAGACAAAGGTACAAGAAAAAACACTTTCACAGTTGAACGAACCATATCTTTGTTGGCATTTTATCCAATGTGCATTCTGATGACAGTGATGGCATTTCATTACTTTATTATTATTGCTGCTGTACACATCATTTCCCTCCACATCTAAGCATTAAAAAATGTGCCTTAATATAAGTGGATTCTCAGGGGATTTGCCCTATTTCTAAATACAAGGCAAAAAGAGTATGTTTCTTTGTGTGTTATTCATCCTATCTTAGGTTCTTCATAAACCAACTTAATTGTAATAAATCTTCTTCAATCTATTTCTTCCTTATATTAAAGTGTAATGTATGCAATTTCAAAAATTTTGATTAGATCTATCATTTTTTCCTTTTTCTTGAACTTCTTTCAAATTTCATACAATATATTTTGGTCGTATTTAGATTCCCTCCCCTGTCTGTATGATCCCTTATTATACCCCCCCACCAAATTTCCTGTGCTCTAATATATATATAATCTCTATGGTGTCAGACTTGTGTCCCTTATTTCCCTTTGGTATGGGTTCATTCATGAGCCTGGTCAGATTTCTAAGAGTCTCACTATTAAACGAGACTGAATTTCCCCTCCCCAACAGTTATCCATTGCCAATAGTTTCTTAGGTAGGGTTGGGGTTTCTTACCCATTTTTCCATGCCTAGGTTTAGATATTGTATGGATTGAACTTACATGGCTCTTACAATCTTTCCTTCCCCTTTTCCGCAATGATCTCTGAGCCTAGAGAGACAGAAATTTGATATAGTTGTCTTATTCAGGGATAAGCATTCTCTAGCCTCTATTCTCTGCACATTAAATAATTGATTTCTCTCTGTACTAATCACTATCTTTTATATAAGGTAGCTTCTCTACTGAGACTTGAGAGATACATTAATCTACTGATATTGCTCTAAGTCACTAACAATCAGTTTAATACTGTATCTATTTAGCAGAATAATAGTATTAGGTTCTCTTCCATGGCCTGTGGCCAGTGTAGCCATAGGTTCCTATGCTTGATATCAATGTCAGGTATGGGTTCCATTCTACGAAGTGGACCTAAATCCATTTAAAATGTATTTAGTTACTCCTATAATATTCATGCAACTTTTGTACTGGTGGGCATACCCATCAGGCCAGTTGTTGTTGCTGGATCGCAGCTGGGTAAGGTGTTTGCTAAACTTAACAGCACTATGAAAGCTAGACAGTAGCAAGGAAGCATTGAAGTGACCCCCAGCTTGATTTCTCCTGTTTCTTCTACAACTCATGGATGTAGTGTCTTCAGTGACAGTGTCTTACTGTGGCATTCTGGTGGGTAACCAAGACCAGGGCAATGGCCAGTATTGTCCGAGAGTGAACAACTTCTAATGAAAATTACTTTTCATAGAAATAAACTTTATTTCACACAAAATATAAAGTAGGGGGGGATTAGAAGTTCAACATTTAATTAAGAAGCATCAGGGCATATTAATTTGAAAAGTTTGTCTAGTTAAACCAGACATACTTAAGTACTAAATGGATCATTATTTCACATACTATCACTTTGAATCACAACGGAAAAGTAAAAATACACCACTATGCTACCCCTATCTTATCAGTTATCTCAGTGGGACCTGCAGTATAATTTAGAATGTCAAATGGGTGTCTCAAAACAAGCAGCCTTCTTCAAGTAAATAGTTATGACCAGATCTATTTTTTCCCAAAAAGTTACAGGAGAAACTGAAAACCAAAACTACATAACCAAGAACATATTTGAGAATTATTTAGACATACCTCATTTAAAAATTTATTTATTATTTTTATTTTTATGTGTATGAGTGTATTGTCTGCATGTGTGTAAGTGCACAAGTATTGTACAATGCTTGTGGAGGTCAGAAGAAGGTGTCAGATCCCATGGAACTGGAGTTACAGACATTTGTTAGCAGCAGACATTTGTTAGCTGGGAATCGATTCTGGATCCTCTTTAAGAGCAGTCAGTGCTCTTAACTAATAAGCCGTCATCAAGACTTATCTCATTTCTTTTAAGTAATACATTATACAATTTTTAGGAATTAGTGTCTTGATTCAATTAATGACAGCTTGATGCTTCTTTGTTCTGTTAGACATTAGAACAAAAGTGAAAAAAGCAAATCATTAGAGCTAGGAACAGTGGATTGGAAAGTTAGGTTAAATCCCAGTTCTAGTGTTTTCCAGCTCTGCAATCTAAAATATGTTAAGACAGTTTCCAGAGATTCAGTTTTCACAATTTGCATCTATCATCACCAACATCATTATCATCTCCATCCTCACCCTCATCCCAAATAGGCAAATAGTATTTGTGCCTCATATTCTATGCTTTTGGTTTATGGCATATTTCATTTATTTGGCAGAAAGTTAATGAACTTTATATTTGTGCCTAGTATCTTGCCATATGTGACCTATTTATTTCTCATATTTTCTGCCTCTGTGTTTTTGTTTTATGTGAGGAAGCTTGCTCAGATACACTGTATTCATGGAAAACCTGAGAAGAGGTGAACTGGTGATAAAAGTCATAGTGAACTCCTGTCACAACCTCAACCTGTGCTTTGGAGCTATATTATTGTGGTTGTTTTTAATGAGCTAGACAAGACTGTGCATACCTGGGACTCAACACTTGAAAGGCTGATGCAAGGGACTGTGAGAGTGAAAAAAGGCTTGAATACATAATATATTATTGTTACAGAATACATTTAGAAAATAGTTCCTGATAGGCACAGTGTTGCACTCTAATATCCTAGCACAGGGGAAGTGGAGGCAGGAAGGAGGATGATGAGTTGGAGACCAGTCTACATAGAGAGACTCCAGCTCAAAAAGAAATAAAGCCTGTGATTACACCTGAGCAACAAAGGTTCAAGCAAGGATCTAGTAGACCATCATAAAAAGTATACAAATCTTGAGCAACTTTTAAGGTTGGAAGGTATGCTTCACAGAACATTAGTGCCTGAAGAACTGATAGAGGAATACAGTGGATTAAGCATGTTGAACAATAAAGTGTTACTACCTCCCAAAGCTCTCTTCAACTACATCATGGATATTCGTGGGAGCAATGTATAGAACTAGTAAGGTTAGTTGAGAGATTCACTGGTTCAAGAGAAATGGAAGTAATTACTGGAACATGTGTTATAAGAGTGTATCAGAGAGGAAAAATAGCGCATATTTCTCAGGAAAAGAATGTCAATATGGCCTGTTTATAGATTGGAAGTCAGGTAAGGTGTCAGATAAAGAACAATTAAATATTATATTCTTTATTTTTAAGTTAAGGTTCTCTCTCTCTCTCCCTGAGTTAGGGTGTTGATAGTAGGTCTGGAATTTTGGAACATCAACAATAAACCAATTTGGGGATTAATGTTATTGAAATAGTTTTGAATAAATTCATTAGAGATTTGTAGACTATTATATAAAAATATTAACCAGTACATTATCTGCCATTCAAATAAAATGCTGCTGAAGATATTTAAAGTTGACCATTATCTGCACAAAGCAGCTTTATGTGTAGTGATACTTCTTCCAGATTTAAGGCTGACAATTTCCAGAGCAATGGTTTTGAGAGATATGGCTTGGTTCATGAAGTTAGTTATTTAAAACTGAACTTAGAAAAACAACTTTGACCCTTTATGGCCTACTTTCCCATCAAGCAGAGGAGGAGACAGAGTTCTCCCCTTCTAGACCGGACAACAAAAGTTGCCTGGGGAAAACCAGCAAACCTAAACACACAAAGTGAGTCTGACATTTGATGCTAGCTTCATCAACCTCTAAGCTTATGAGGATGGGGGAGTCTTGTTAATAAATAATCTAGTCTTGGACATAATGTTATAGGAACACAAGTGGCAAAAAGAATTACACAGAATAGCCACCAAAGTACTAAAAGAGATGGTCACCTTAGAAGAAAGTTTAGAATAAGAATGGAGGAATATAAAAGGCATTTTAAAAAAATCTTTGGAGATATTCAGTCTGGTACGTTAATTAGAGTAAACAATGTCTACTTAAAGTCTTCATATAGCTTCTTTATTAAACATAGTAATGATTTCAGACATGTTAGTGGGGAATATGATGTCTATTACAATACAACCCGAATGATCACAATTTTATGCCATATTCTTGCAAATTTTTCATACTTTCATTTTGCTTTTCTCTTTCACTCTGGAATATACTCTGTCCATGAATTTCATGTTGCAGCATGTAACTATTTACCTAATGTAAAAGAGGTACCTTTTTTCTATAATATCTGGGAACATGGAAACAATATCAAATATTTAAAATGCTAGTTGTAATTATGATGGTGGCTAGTGAAGAAGATGTCACAAAAGACACCAAAATAAATTTCCCATGATGGAGACATAGCTCTGTGGTCAAGAGTACTGGATGTTTACCAGAGGATCCTGGTTTTGTTCCCATCATTCATTTGTCAATTAACAACCACCTGTAGCACCACTTCCAGGGATCTAATGACTGCTTCTGGCCTCCGTGGGCATTGATGAGTATGGTGCACTTACATACATGCAGGGGAAATGCCAATAAACATATAAAATAAAATAAAAACTCTCCATGATGACCCTGAAGAAGTAAAATGCAGAGTAGAATGCTGAGATACAAGCATCCAAGTTGAGCTAATGTAACAGTAAAGCAGGAGGAGTGGACAGAAGCAGCACTGAGTCAGGAAGGAAGCTGGTCGCAGGTAGCTAAAATTCTACCCTCTGGAACCCTCCTGGGGACTTGAAGAATTGTCATCTTAGGTGTTTTAACATTTTTTTCCTGAAAAGACTCAAACTCCTCCTATAGCATGTATTTTAGATAACTAGAGAGTCACTGCTTCAAAAATAGAAACAAGGTTAGTATGTTGTACTCAACTCTTTGTTACATTCAGTTTTCCATTACTGTGACAAAATACATCTCAAATCGACTTAGAAAATATGCATCTTGGCTCCAGGTTTCAGATGTTTTAGTCTATGGGTGTTTGAGTGAATAGTTCACCTGGTTTCATGGTGAGGCAGGGTATCATATTTGGAAGCATGCATTGAAACAAAAGCTGACTAAATACAGAAAAGTGGGGAAAGATGAAGGAAGGGAAAAATAAAATGGAGAAAGGGAGAGAGAGAGAGAAAGAGAGAGAGAGAGAGAGACTCACAGACTCAACTATAATTGAAACCTGCTGTTCTATCAAGTCCCCATATCCTAATATTTTCACACCCATGCTGCCAGCTGGTGACCTGGTTTTCAACATAAGAGCCTTTGGACGACAATCCCAATCCAGACTTAAGCAGAACTCAAGTGGTTTTATGAGAACCCACACAAAAATTCTTTTTTTAAAAAGTATTGAAATTTTGAGATTTGAATACAGTATAATTTGACGATATTTACATCTCCTCCTCTATCTGTACCTCCCCTTATGGCCTCCAATTTATTCTATTAAATGTTAAATATAATATATATATTATATGGCCTAAAGAGTCTAATTTGTGTCCTCAAATATTCTTTAGTGTGGATTGATCCAGTGGAGCCTGGTTAACCACGAAAGAGACAGTTTCTCCCACTCCTAGCAACTATTATTTGCCAAAAGTTCCTTAGGTTGGGTTGGGGTTTCTTACCCACTTCCCCATGCCCATGTTGGGATTTTGTCTAGTGTGAGCTCGCAATAGGAATTGTGCATCCAATCGTCACTGCTGTGAGTTCCTTTAAGTAACTGACCAGCTGTCTGGAAACCTTTGTTTCCTTGTGATCTCGTGGTCATCCACCACTTCTGGCTCTTGCAATCTTTCTGGTGACTCTTCCACAATGACTCCTGAGCCTTGGGAGGCAGAACCTTAATATAGCCTTCCAATTCAGGGATTAGTACTCTGTGGCCTCTTTTACTCTGAGCATTGACCAATCTGGGGTTTCTGTGTTGATTCAGATAACTGTAAGGAAATACTTTAAAAATCTATTTTCCACCTGGACAAAAATTCTTAATAAAATGTTACCATGCTGCTATTGCTAATTTCATCTTTTATTGATTTTTAAGTTTTCTTTGAATATTAGGAATCACAAATATATCCTTTGTGTTCATATATAAGTAATATTTTTGATGCAACCAAAGCTCTGTTATTCTTTTTTAAAAATATTTTATTTATTTTTATTTTATGTTTATGCGGGTATTGCCTGCATGTAGGTAAGTGCACTTGTGTTATGCAATGCCTGTGGAGGACAGAAGAGGCTCTCGAAACTCCCAGAAATGGAGTTATGGACAGTTGTCAGCTGCCATGTGGGTGCTGGGCTTCAAACCTGGGTCTTCTGTAAGAACAACCAGTATACTTCACCTCCGAGCCAGCTCTCCAGTCCAAAAGCTCTGTTATTCTTAGAGCTGACAAATCTTCTAGATGTTCTACAGACTTTGTAAGTCAAAAAAATCACATGAAGAATCCCTCTGTCAGGTGTAGCCTCAAGCTTCTGCTGCAGCACTATTTCAGTCTCTGCTTCCATTAGGAATGAAACCAGTCATGCAGCACCGAAACCCCTCACTTGGCTTAATTGTCATCCTTACATGATTTCTCATTATGTTCGACTGTCCAGAGATCGTTGCTGATGGAGAAGGATTCGCCCTTAAATCTACTCATCACCTTCTCTGAAGTCAATTTAGGTTCACAGGAAGAATGGGTTTTTAAAGCCTGATTCCCACCGAACACAGTTGACAAGATTACCAAATAATTCATCTTTAATAAACTTCTCTAATTATGTGTTCTTATAACTTTGGAATAGTTCAAGAAAAGAGGCAGTGATTTTGGTTTAATTATCCATATAATATCCTATAATCAGGATACATTTTATTTTTAGACCCCACCTTTCAAATTTTATAATTATTAATTGTTCTTCAAATTTGAAAATATTTACATTATTTTCAAAGTAATAGTATTTTGTAACTTTATATATAGCCTTCTATTCTGAAAACAGAATTTCATCATTCAAATGCTATAAAGTACTATTTATTGTGTGGAGAAGGGAACACATGAATCGATCTATCTGTTATCACCATGTCATCTGTCTCTACACAGATATATATTCTACTTTTGTAATGCTTAACGTTTAATCAAGAGCTGAAGCACTTTTTGTGATACGCAAGCACTGTAATAATGAGCTATATTGTCAGTTCATAGCTTGCTTTTTATTTTCTATTATATGTGTGTATACATAAAACCATTTTTGATACCACACATGTCTAAGGAATTAAAGTATATTAGTTCATCCTAACAAGTAGTAACCTACAGCAATGGTGTCGGCATATACAAGACCTAGGCAAACTCAAGCAGACAAAAACCCAGCAAAGAATTGTGGAAATTGGCATCAGACCCCAATCTTAGTCCCAGAAATATCCACAGCTGATTACTGCTGGGTAAGGAAGAACAGCTCTTCATAAAGGGAGGGACTCTAGATAGGCTGATCAGACGTCAGTAGATGAACTTATGCTGAGGGATGTCTGGGAACACTAACTTGACAAATGATAGAATATATGATTCCAGGAGGAGGTGGCTATAGGATGGTGCCAATGGGGAAGAAGATATAAGGTTAAGATGTTGCCTATTAAATACACAAAAAAATCAATGAAATTTTACAAAAATAGTGTGTGTAATTGTATGCCAGTGTGTGTATGCATGTATTCATGCCTATATGAATTGGCATCTATTCAAACATGTCTGTTCATTGGAAGGTGCCCTGTTGTAAAGCGATGATAAAGGAGTAATACCAAGATTTCTGTTTGTTTAAGTAACCATTAAGTGACATAATATTTGCCTGTAATGCAGCTATCTGTATTATGAACCACATAAGTATAACAATTCTTAGTTTTAAAAGCCAATAGACCAAAAGAACAAAAAATAAACACAATATGTAGAACTTTATTAGGATATATATTTTGTTGAAAATGCTTATACAGATGTCATGCTTGTACAATGGTTACATAAGCCAAAGGGGTTTAACTTTTGAGAATTACATGAATTAGTGAGCCTACTTGAGCTTTGTGCTCAATATCAAACGCGTGTGTGTGTGTGTGTGTGTGTGTGTGCGTGCATGTATGAATGAGTGTGTGCTTGTCCACATATACATTCATTCTTGTATGTGTGGAGTGGTTGAGATTGCATGTCTTCCTCAGTTACTCACCATCTCTTTTATTGACACAAAGTCTCTATACCTGGAGATTTCCATTCAACTAGATGGACTGGGCTGTGCAATAAGCTCTGGGGCTCCTCTGTGGCTGCTTCCACAGTGCTGTGATCACAACTGGAGTATAAAACTCCAGTATCAATCACTACTGACTAAGCCATCTCTTTAGTCAATTATCAACATTTTGACAGTATTGAATATTGAATTCAATGATTAGAATTATTATAGTAGGATTGATTGGTAAAATAAATAGTGATTGTTAATGGGCTCAGGGATCATCTAGGAAGAGGAAGTGGAATGATTATAAGAGTGAGCAGGGGAGGTACATAGCCATATGGAAAGAGTGTTACAGGTTCCAGGGACCTTGGTCCTATGAATCTACAGCAATAGTGGCAGCTTGCACAATATCCATGCAAACTCAATCAAACTCAATCAATAAAATTGTGGTAAATTTTTCACCAAATCATTAAATTGTTTATTTATTTGTTTATTTTTATTTCATGTGTAAGACTATTTTGCATGCATGTGTGTAAGTGCACCAGTGTTCTGCGGTGCTCTTAGAGGTTAGAGGAAGACTTCCAGATCCTTGGAAGTAGAGTTAAAGGTGGCTGTTAGCCACTATATGGGTGCTAGAAACTGAACGAGGGTCCTCTGCAAGAATGGCTAGTGCTCTTAACTTTTGAGCCATCTTTCCCACCTCATAAAACAATTTTTTGAAATATTACACTACTTTGTAATGTTTAGAGGATCAGTTTGCTTAGATATGAGTTATAATTGTTAATTTTAATATTGACTTCTCTTCCATGGGCTTTGATAAATTTTTCATGTCCTGGTATGGTACATCCTCAGACAAACTTCTCATGATTCCATGATGATAATTCAAGTATGGAAAAATATTTCTGAGTGTTAAGGGAACAAAATCAATAGATAGTATAGATTGAAAATTGGAAAATAGAAAAATATTTTAGGTGTAGAGATTTTGTTGTAATAGTGTCACAAGTTTGGGCATCTCAAAGACATTTATCTCTGTGTGTGACCAGTTGCGGAACTCTATAATAGTCTCCATTTGTTGCAAAAGAAGCTTCTTTGATGAGTGTTGACTGGCATATTTTTCTGTAAATATATTCTGTAAATATTTACCATAGTAAGAACTTTGTCTAGGAATAGGAAAGACTTAGAACTTTCTCTAAGATCCGTGACCTCTTCAGCCATGTGTATTTGGCTATATTTACAGTACCATAGGTACTGGGGTTGGATCATCGATTGATATTTTCCTTTAGTACTTTGCACAGTGTCCTCCATTACTATGAGAGCTAGCCTTCATGGAGGTGGTTTCCAGGTCATTTCCAAGACTATTGCTCCAAGTTCTCTGTCTGAAATATGTACTGTCTTCAACAATTGAGTCTTAACTTTAAGTTCTGGGAGGCAATCAAGGTTTGTGGTAAAAGCTTGTGCATTTTGGGAGTCTGAAGAGTTTGGGTCCCTGGACAAGACTCCTATATTAAACCTCACCCAACCAGGGCTCAGGGATCATTTAGGAAGAGAAGGTGGAATGATTATAAAAGTCAGGGGAGGAGGTGCATGACCGTATGGAAAGAGTAGAACAGGCTCCTGGGACCTTGGTCATAAGAACCTACAGCAATAGTGGCAGCCTGCACAATACCCATGCAAATTCAATCACATGAAAACCTGACACAGAACTGCAAAAATGGGCATCAGCCCCAACTTTAGCCAAAGAACAGTTGGCAACTGCTTACTGCTGGGTGAGGGAGGGTTGATCTTCTTTAAGGGAGTGACTCTATATAGGCTGACCAGACCCCAGTGGATGAAATTCCACTTAGGGATGTCTGTGTATACTAACTTGACTTGATAAACTTTAACATAAATGACAGAATGCATGAAATCTGGTGGGGGGGGCTATGGGAGTGTAGATAGGGGATTGGGTATAAAGATGATTAAGGTGTTTTGTATGGAATTTAATAAAAAATTCAATATAAATTATAAAATAATATTTTATTCTCTGAGAAGAATATGAGAACTATAATGAAGTGAAAATATATGGAATGCACTCAACATGAGTGCATTGTTCAATGAAAGTGAAAAATTATGTTGTTCAATAAATGAAATAATGCATGCATATGAGGAAATTTGAAACACTACATATTGTACTGGATTTTTTTTTTCAAGTAAGTATCATCAGCTTTTTAGTCTATATTTAACTAAATCTTATAGTAATTCTATTTTTAGCACACAACCATATTACTAATAGCAACCATACATGATCAGAAAATAAGTTAAATGTTTAAGGCAAAATAGTATTATTCATAGATAAATGCATCATATAATAAAAACAGCAGAAGTATGTTTTTTTTTTCTGAAAATGTAGAATATTTAAAGTACATTTTTCTTAGAAGAAATAAAAGAATATTACTTTCACCTTATTAGGAAAACTTCGGTGTCACACATTTGACTTGTATTTATCATCATTTTCTCTAGAACTGAAAGACTCATTAGGGAGTTGTTAGCCATTTCTATGAACCTTCAAATAAAACTAAAAGAATGAGATTATTTTCAGTTATTTTATCTTATGTTTCAGGAGAGTAGAAATATAGAGTAATATGCTCAGAAGGCTCAGATTAGGAGATTGGCATGAATTCAAGGTGAGCCTGGAGCTGCCCAGCAACACTCTGATTCTAAAACCAATACTAAAATAAAATAACAAAGAGATAAATCCACAGTATTTCATACTTAACACAAAGGTTTGCTTCCCTTACTCCAGAAAAGAATTGCAATTAAAAACTTTACATGGCAAACTTTCTAAGAAGACAAGTGGTCTGAAATGGTCTGTATACTCTAATCCTCATGCATTGTCTGCAAGGTCTTCTTTATAGTCAGTTCCTTAAAACAACATCAGTACCAACTGCTAATGCACAGAGCTGCAAATGTAGCATGTGTGACTTAAAGATGTATTAACTCCAGAGTGACTGAAGCAGAGGTTTGCAGTGAGATGTTATAAAAGAGTTTTCAAAAGGAAAAAAATCTAGAAAACATAGCTCATTTTCATTTGCTCATTGAACACGATCCACTCTGGCTATGTTCATTGTCCATGGGATTAAAATAGGATAATTTCCTGAAATTAAAATATTACATATAAAGAATTTTTTTAGGTACATTTATCACACAACTGTGTAGATCTATTATAATGACTGCCATTCTCTATTTTAAGTCTGATAGTGGTCTCTTTTTCAAAAGAACCAATATGAAGGATACTATACCAGCAACAACAGTGATGACTGTGAAAATATCCATCTATAGCAAAGGTAGCTAGGAGCATTTCTAGCCAGAGAAGCACTAGAGTTATCCAATTAACACCAGTGAATGGGCCTTTTCATGCAAACACTCAACAAGACAAAAATCACTCCAGAATGTGAACCTCATCATAGAAAAGCCATTTAAAGGAAATATAATCAACAACCAAAGGGAAATGGCATTTAAACTGCAGTATTTTATTGAATGAAACGGATTTAAAGAACAAGTAATGTCTTCACTTTGGGACAATGTTAGCTATATAGAGTTATAGTAGAGGCATGTAGAAAACAACCTTGAACAATGAATTAAATATGCTGTCAGGGCAGAGCCAATTTATTAATTCATATAATAATGTTTAGTTGAAAAGAATAACATGTGACTGTGAATCAAATAAACAGAGTTGCAACATTTTGAAATTTTCTAATAAATCAAAACTGAGATAAATTTCCATTTATTCAGGAATTAGTAGTTAAAATTTAAAAGAAATTTTGGCAATAAAATGCCTAACATTGTTATCATTTTTATTGATGTTTAAATAAGAAACCAATCCTTGCAGGTTTATACATTTTCAGACCCTTTGTAATTTGATATCTCACAAACATAAGCTCTCAGTATCGAACAGATAATAAAACTAGAAGACAAAATGTGCATTGCTGGAAGTCATGTACACACTTTTTCTCCTGGCTTCTTCCTATATCATAGTCTTTTGATGTCTACATGCAGAATTTAGTTAGTTTACTAAAAATCACTGATATTTTTGGGAATCTTCTACCTCACCTGACGTTTACTTATAAGTTATTTACTTATAAACTTATTTTATATGAAAAAATCCAAAATGGGTGATTTATTGAAAATTATTATATACATAGCGGGAATGGAAGAGAATGGGTTGTTACTCTTCTGCTTTTTACTTAGGAACTATTTTACTTCATATACATAATTAAAAAGTGATAAATATTTTAGACAAATCCTATCTCTTTTAAACTAATGTTACTAGGGAATGTAATTGCTTTAAATCACTGCTTTCTGTGAAACTGAAATAATAATAATTACCTCTTGACATTTGCCATCATAGAAAACATAGTGAGTTGATCTATACTTAATAGCCTGTGCGATAAGAGCTTACTGGGGAAAACTATGAATGCTTTGAAGCTGGTTTGGTGGCTAGTTTTCAGACACTGATACACTAGGAAGAGAATGAAACCTCAGAGGTGTGGAATCATTTTTACTTGAGTTGGAAACATTGCACATCATTTAATATTGGCTGAAGATAATTCTTTTTTATATCAAAAAGGTGTTATGAATAAATAAGTGCAAAACAGAAACAGAATTAGTTCTTCCAACTGAGCTCACGTAAATCAGAAGTGTCAGAAAAAATAAAAAACTAATATATTACATCAGAATGAACCTTATGGGATATATAAAGGAAGCAAGAAAAGTAGGGTGGTTTGGGAGGATTTACAATTTTAGGTTCTGGTTTGGGGGATAAGATCCTACCAGTAGGATAAAATTTGAACAAGTCTGAACAAGCCATGAAAAGGTATAGAAGTGAGTCACAGAGAAAGTGGAGCAAGAATATCTCAAGAGGATAAATCTAAGACAGAAACACCATCATGCCTGGTGCTCTTAGGCCATGGAAGGGATTTTGATAGATAAAGCAGATAAAAAGAAAAGACAGTGGCATAGCGGCATGAGAAGAAAGACATTAACACGTTTTGAAGAATGAACATTGTGACTCAATATTCGAAATAGACAATATGATCAGATATGTGTAGCAGACTCGCTTTATCATTAGAACTGCTGCAGTGAGACTGTAATTATTGAAGAGTAGGTGTAGATGAGAAAATTTCATGACCCCAGGTGTAAACGCTGACGGATTTGACATGGAGTTGTTAGACACAGGTGAGAAATGAGAAGACTGAGTCAACTGAACATAGAGACAAGGTTTTGTTTTATTTTTAAGGAATATATATTCGTTAATTGTTTTATACGTACCGATTTATGGAATATATTTCTTACATGGAACAAGCTATAAGGAAAATGGTTTTAAGTGCTACAACTAGATCAGACAAAACATTAAAAAAATTAATTCCTTGGTTTACAGTTGACCTATAATTGGTCTGTGGATGGTGTATCTGTTAAGAGTCAAATTAAATATATTGCTAAAATATGAATATTCAATAAAATTTCATGTATATCCTTTATATGCCATATTAAAAACTCATTTGTTTCATAAATTAAATGACTTTATAGTTAAAAGTCTAATTCCCGATTCTTTTCAGATATCATTTGTCTAAGTACATATTCCTGTATTTATATCAGTTAGTTTTTAATACCCCTAAAAGGTTAGGTTAACTTTACAGTTTTATTTTTCTAGAAACTGTTGACATTTCTTAGCTATTTTTCAATCTAAATTTTCTGAAGTTGTTTAGAATTCCCCATATCAATTTTAACAACAAAAATAGCAAGAATTTTGTGAAGGCATCGAATAAACTCTGAAAATAAACTCAAATTTTAAATAACTTAGATTTATAATTCACAAGGAAATTATATTCATTTATTTATATATAGGTTTATATGTACTTATGCACTTGTGATTTTATATATAGAGAGAGATAGAGAGAGAGGGGAGAGATAACGTGCAGTTTCTGTACGGGAATGAAAATAATTTTATTAAAATTTCAATTCAAAGTAGATGTAATCCTAGTCTGTTATCAAGTGTAAAGTTGCTAAATCTTTAGATTATATTGATTTGTTCCAAATATAGGAATAAAAGTAATTTTTCACATTGACTTAATAAGCATCAACTTTAAAATATTGACATATTTATTTTAATACTTTGTAATTTCTACACCTTAATTTTGCCTATTTTATCTGCTTATTGAAACAGTTTGCAATTTCTCTTTCTATAGCATAATCCACATATTCTAATCTTATTTTAGGTATATGCTAGAACATACATAATTATCAGAAGTGAAAAGAGCTATAACAGGCCTTTTTATTTTATAATATTAATTATAGCTTTTTACTTTTCTGGATAATATATTTTCTATAGTGTTAAATATGTGTAAGTATACCTATGTAAAGAGCTAAATTTTTCCTTATATACACTTCTTATATATCCATGGAGATCAGGGTACACATTTCCTTCCTTATTACTGTGGTGATTTACTTATTTTATTTTAATTGGTTGCTTCATCACAAGTTTTATTTTAGATTGTATCAAAAACTGAGGAGTGGAAACTCCAAGGACCTGTCTTTCACAGGAGTAACAAGTGAACTTGTAGAAACTGTCAACATCAATTTTGTTGGCGTGCTTAATATATTCTAAACTTACAGCAATGAAAATGTGTTTGTTGAAGAAAAATGTGTCTTGTATAGTGGGGACCTCTGTAATATTTTCATTTACTCTGATCTCATTCTGATTTTCCCTGGCAGCCTAGAACACTCTAAGCCACATGCCAAAGTGGATGTTGATTTCAGAGGAAGACGCTCACTTAGGGGTTTGTTGTCTGCTTTTGTTTCTATTTTTGTTTTCAATCTTTTGATCTGTCTAAAAGAGTAGTATAAAGATCTTTCTAAAAATATTTTATTTATTATTTTTATTTTATGTGTATGAGTGTTATGCCTGCACGTAGGTAAGTGCACCCATGTCATACAATGCCTGTGGAGAACAGAAGAGGCTGTCGGATCCCCTAGAACTGGAGTTACAGATGGTTGTTAGCCACCACGGGGGTACTGGGATTTGAACCTAGGTCTTCTGCAAGAACAGTCAGTGTTTTTAACCACTGATCCATCTCTCCAGCCCAAGAGTAGTATAAATGTCTTATTTTTTTTTTCAATTGAAATATCTACAATGTAGATTAGTTCCAGAAGCAAAGCATTCTTGAGTAACAGAAAGGTAAATGTACTAGTCATAGCTATCTAGTGCAAAGAACTCCTAAAAGTCAAAGCATAGAAATAAGGAAAAGCTTAGTGGCATAATCTGGCAATTGAGATACACCAAATAACAAGGTTTTTATTAAGCTTATGCATATTTGGGGTAAGATAAAAGAACAGACACATACATTCCTTGATAATGATGCTTCAGGAAGATCTGAGGTTATTTCTGGCTTAGTTTTAAGCTATGCACAAAGGGAAAGTCAGGACAAAGGCTTACTTTTGAAACCTTCAAAGTACAGATAGCATGCCAAACAGATATACAAGGAACAAGAGGGAAAATGTTGTTTTTGTTTTTCTCTCTCATTCCAATAATTATTTAAATCACTAGTTATACATAAGCTGATGGAACAATACTTCAGGGATTATATACACAACAAAAGATAGGTTTTATAGACTATTAAAGGGAAAAATCAAGCATCCTAACAGCATGAAACCAAACTCAGAAACAACAGCAAATCCAGGGGAGAGGAACAATCTGTTTTCCAACATTTCTACATTATAGTATTCTAAGTGTTCAATTCTTAAAAACATAAATGACAATATTACTAATCTACAAAGCATATAAAGAATCTAGAAGGCATGATCCATTCACTAGAGAAAAATAAATTTTAGTTATCTTTCTTTAAAAAACCCTAGAACTAGAATTGATGAGGAAAAGTCATTAATCTACTGTTCCAAACAATTTCTAATATGCATGGGCAATAACTACAAGAAATAAAGAAAATAATCTTAAAGAAATAAGGATATCAATGACAACAGAACATAAAAAGGAACCTAACAAAATAACTTCTTTGACATTTCTTGGAAGACAGAAACAAATATCTATAATCCCCTGGTAGGTCACCAATGAGACCAAAGTAAATGGTTACAGTCAACTCTCTTTGTTGAACCAATGAATTTATTGGGGTTACTTACAGAAACCTGGGTGAGGCACTATTTACTTTAGCATGGGTCTCTCAAAGGCAGCAGAATCATTGAAAAGCTCACCTCAGCATGAGTGACAACTCACAAATTATACATCCCTTTAATTTCCTGCTCAACTTAAAACCAGCTCCACCAGCCTCTTCTCTGCAGAGACTGTTTAATGCTTTTGTAACCATGGGGAGGAGCCTTGTCAATAATGTGACTTCACAAGCTTCCTGAACCTGAGCATGGTATGTGTGGTAGATTAAATGAGACATGTCCCCTATAGGTTCAAGTATTTGAAAACTTGGTCAGTTGGTTGCACTCTTTAGGGAGGGTCAGGCACCTTTAGGGGGTGTGGCCCAGCTGAACAAAGTACATTACTGGGGGTAGGCTTTGTAATTTGGTGTGAGTTTGCTGTGCATGCTTGAATATGGTAGCTTTCAGCTTTCTGTTCTGGGTTCCTCCTGCATGCTTCCCTTGCCATGGTGATCTCTTGGCTCTATGGAACTGTAAGCCCAAATAAACTCTTCCTTCTTTAAGCGGTTTTGGTTATTGTATTTTGTCACAATAACAGATAAACAACTGATATAGACTGTGGAGTAGTACTATAGAAACAGAATTGAAAGGATAAATTCTCTAATGGGCTTGGTGATAATCTTGGAGCTGGTTTTCTCCCTCAAGGAAACCTAAAAAAGGGTTGGATGCTGGAATCAGAGTTTTAATGGACATTCTGGTAGAGGGAGGCCTGGCTCAAGGTGTTTCAGAAGATAGTAACAAGGACCAATAGCAATTAGGATATTTTACTGAAGAATCTTGTTGCCTGAGGCCTGGGGCCCAAGAACTTAAGGCTTAATTAAAAATTAATAAACTAATGTCATTGGCAGAAGAAATTTCAAGACAGCCTAACTTTGAATTTGTGACTTATTTCTGATAAATTTTATGATGGTGTACAAAGAAAAAGAGCAAGTGGTACAGAAAGCAGTATGCCTGTAAAGTTAGGAGAGAATAAAAACACTAGGAAGCTCAATGTTGCATCCAATTCAAATACTGGAAGAGAGGCTCTCAATGTTAAAGAGAATAGAGCCATTAAGTAAAGGCCTATTGATCTGCCTTGAGCAGTGGAAAGAGTACCCTTAGGACAAGAACTTACCTAGATAAGCTTCCACCCCATGAAAGAGGAAATCTTAAGGGATTTTCTGCTTCTATACACTCACAACAAAGTTTGGTGCTAATATGGGTGAAGGGGCCCAAAATCCATTCCAAGTTTGCAGCCAAACTTCAATCTGCTTAAGGCTTCAGAAGCATAAAAGATGGGAGAGTAATGGGTCCATTGGTTCCTTCTCTATGGTTTCACAAAGCCTCTGGTGTCAGACAGTGTATAGCAGGGGAGTTTATAAATAAATAAGGCCCTAATAGGTTAAGAATCTCTGAGAGGCTATTTTATGAAGATGTGAGGATGATGTCTAGGTTACAGTGGAGACCTTGAGGTGTTGGAAATGCCAGAGCTGGGACATGGCTACCAAGGAAAGTTTTACACAGGCAGTGCAACTAGCCCACCAGAGAGATGTATGTTACATACAGCAAAGCTGGAAAGTCAAAGCCATCCAAGCCCTTTGAAACTAAAATCTGAGATATCTGACATTGGGCTTAAGGATTTACTTTGCCTCACTGTTTTTCCATCTTGCTGTGGTCCTGTATTTCCTCACAATATCCCCATTCCTACACTTGCAAATGGTAATCTACCTTCTGTGCTATTAAATATCATAAGTATATAATTTGATTTTTTAAAAAAATAGGGCTACAATTATAAGATAAACTTCAGTCTCAGAAGAGACTTTGGATGTTGGACTTTTGAACAGTTTTGAGACTGTTAAAAATATGGGGCTTTATGCACTTGGACTAAATAAATTTTTCATTATGATATGCCTATGAGCCTGTGGGAAACAATGAGTGGCATGTGTTGGCTTGAATGAGAATTTTTTCCCATATGCTCAAGTATTTGAAAACTTGGTAGAAGGAAGGAAGGAAGGAAGGAAGGAAGGAAGGAAGGAAGGAAGGAAGGAAGGAAGGAAGAAAAAGAGAAAAAAGGAAAATAAAGAAAGCCAAATGGTAAACAATGTACTCTAAGAGCAGGTTAAGCGTAGAATAGTGTAGTAACAGGGAAATTTAGGAATGCAAAGATACAGAACATTTCAGATAGAAAACAGCAAAATGAATGAGTAATTAGAAATTGCTTCAAAATAATTTATTTGACTTGCCAATAAAACAGTGGAGTTTGGTACCAAAAGAATTAAAAAAACAGCATCAACCTGATCAAACTGAATATTGTCTACAAGAAAGTTATTTTACTCTCCAAACTATGAAAAAGGTTAAAGATGAGACTAGAGAGTAATTCAAATTTCAAACAGAAGCAGGGTCATGTAATTGCTTTCATCTGCTGGCCCACTTGAACAGACCAGGAAACTTTTGCCCTTCTGGATAGCTTTCACAGTGGTTGAAGATATGAGAGATGTTAGTGTCAGATCCACAGCAGCCCTCACCCTCACCAACAGGGCCTCACTGGGTTCTGCAAGCCCCTGAGATAAGCACCCTGGTCTTTGAAGTCAAAAGCAAACTTTTCTGCACCTGTTTGGCCAGCACAGCAGGCTTCCCCTATTGATAGCAAAAGGGGGCGGGTTTTAGCAGTCCTCTCCTCGTTTTAACAGTCCTGTCGTCGTCAGTGTCACCCCCCATCTTTAAAAAATATATCTTCCCGCCTTTTGCACCCCCCAAGCCTCCTCCTATAAAAGGACCCCAGCTCACGACCAGTGGCCTGACATTTTTCCCTCCCCCTAAGGGAACTTGTCCTTCGAAAATAAAACTCTATCCCTCTGAGAGTTTTTATCTGTGTCTTGGTGCTTTTTCCGGTCAACCCGATTCATCCATAGGCTTCTTCATCTATCAGTTAGTGCTTGAAGATGTGATGAGAAGATGTTAGGAGGCACCAACAGTCTTGCCAGCATGGATCCTTCATCTTACAATATCAATCTACCAAAAAGTTATGAGAAGTATGAGAAGTTCCGGATTAAGCACAGCATATTGTATCATTATTGTATCAATTTTCTAGAAATGATGCATAAAATATTTATCAATTTGGCTTTCAGAATATATATCCTATGGGCCATTAGTTGACCAATCAAAAATATTTTAGGTGACTGTAGAGATGGCTCACTGATTAAGATTGATTTCTATTTTTCAGAATCAGGTCATTCAACTTATACCTGCACTTCAACTGCAAGGAATCCAATGCCTTTTTTTGGCCTTGCACACAATTGGCTTGCATACTGAGGCAAACATACATATACATAAGTAAAGATTTAAAAAATATTTTTCAAAAGAATAATATATTTTCATTTATTGAATAGACAATCATGTATTAATGCAATTTTGGGAAGTTTGTTTCTTTTTATGCTTTAAGCAGACTTTTATAGCATTATTTCAAATTAAGCAATTAGTCAATAAAGTAAGAGCGCTCCATGGTAAAATGCAGGAAGATGATAATACATGAGACAGTAAACAATGGAAATGGCTAATATTCTAAAATATGTATTCCAGAGAAGAATAAATAATACATCATTTTATATTTTAGTAATTAAGACATATGAAATTTTAAGCTACACTAAAATGTGAATTAGCTTCCCATAATCATATATTCTGCAAAAATGCAAAAATGTGATTGTCAACCTACATACGATGTACCAGGAAAAAGAATTACTAGTGTTCTCTGTCTTACATGGATTCTTTGAAATATTTTGTATTTAGAATTCAGCAGCTAAATTTGTTTCAGTAATAATAAAGGACTGGCGAATTTTTTTTTTCATGGGAAAATGGTCTCTTTTTGTCAGATAAATATTTATATGCATACCTAATAAAACAAGAAATAAAGTTATTAGATATTTCTTTAGCAAAATATATATTTCAGATTCTCTTCAAAATGTACTGTAATGAAGTCCTTCTTGCTGAAAAACGAGGGTATAAGAAAGTTATGTTCTCTTAGTCATATGTATTTTCAATATATGTGTGTATTAATTCTGTATTTCACTTTAAACATTAACCTACAATTTCATAGTTAACAATGGATTTTATGATCAACTAGCTGTTATTTTTTAACTACATTGACTAACACAGAAACCTCTTAGCACATGTAACTATTTACATTTTAGACAATAATTTCATTGATACTAAAATTTTTGGTTTGTTTTGTGACTTTTTCTTGGGAGATGTGAAAATTGTCTATTCATTTCAAAGAGGGCGCGGGAAACAGAACAAAGACACATTTTCACACAAGTCTAGCTTAATGCATCAGTAACTTTATTTGGGTCATTTACATGAATATAGAAGAGAGGTGACACACTTAGAGTATTGGTAATTCACAGATGATTGCTGCATCCACAGCCTCACTCTAGCATGGGTCATGCCTCATAAAAGTTCCATCTCTGAAGCTCTCTGCACTGTTCTCAGGCAGCTAGGCTATTTGTGGAATTTGGCCCTTCTACCAGTTGTTACTGTTTATATAACTTCAGAAAAGAGCCTTGTGAATATTTTAATTTTCAGAAGAATTTAGAGCCTCCTAAGTGTTGTTTGTTTACTTTCCCGAGCTTTGTTTCATTTACTTTCCCAGGTTCACGAGGCTGCTTCATCCCTCCAAGAGAGAATTTTCCAATTTGGAAGAAACAGGTTCACAAGGTCCTAATTTCTACAAACTGCATTTTAAGAACCCCATAGCCATAGAAATTAGTTTCATTACTCCATAGATAGTGCATATACCTCACAATGGAATATGTCCAATTCCAATTCAACCCTCTGCTTCTCAGTTTTATAGCTGTCATTCATTATACTTATCTATACAATTTACCATGTTCTATATATCAATATTTAACTGATATTTACCATGTTCTATATATCAATATATTTATATGTGTTAAATTCATTAAAATGACAATGCAATTATAACTAACTGGAATGACTTGAAATTTTTCTTGGTTGTTATGAGAGAATATTTTGAAAACAATTAGTTAAGTCTTTAATCTTAATTTCTCCTTTGTCATTCTTTCTTTTGTATATCCAAGCTTCTGACCTATAGCATCTCCTATTTCAGTTAAGGAATTCTTTTTCATTCAATGGGTATTTTTTATTGAATTTTTGTGCATTCCACACAAAACATCTTAATCATCTTTATGTCCCCATCTGCACCCCCACCTACCTGCACCACATTTGTAGTTCCCCAATGGATTTTATGCCTTCCAACATATATGTTAAGGCCTATAAAATCAAGTTTTACGTACCTAGTTTTCCCTCAGTGCAAGTTTGTCCACTGGAGTTTAATCAGCTAACCTAGATTCTCTCCCTTAAAGAATATCGGCTCTCTGGCACCCAGCAGTAATCAGCTGCCAATAGTTCTTAGCTAAGGTTGGGGCCTTCTTCCCATTTCCCAAGTTCTATACTGGGTTTTTGTCAGACTGAATTTTTATGGGTCTTGTGAATGCTGTATCCATTGCTGTAAGATCACAGAGACACACTCTCCACAGTCTTTTATTCTTTACACTTTAGTTAGTTGTGGCTTCTGTGTGCATTGTACTTCATTGCATGAGGAAGCTTCATTGGTGAGAGTTGAAAGATGCATTATTATCATTGCCACCCACTGTTCCACTGTTCCACTAAGTTCCATGAGCCTTAGGTTTAGAGGCTCCAACATAGATTTGACACTTGGGGCTAGGCATCTCTCAGACACTTACTCTCTGTGTGTGATCAGTTATGAAACCCAATGGGAGGGAAGTCATGTGTGACACTGTAAACATAGCAAATTAAGAAATACTTAAATTTTTTTTAAAAATTTAATAACCATATGATTAGAAGACACATTTCATTACAGCTTTAACATATTCAGTAACACATTCCAGAGCAAGGATACATCTCTTTCAAAAGTGGCTGTAAATTTTTAGGTTCACAGTTGAATGAATACAGTTATAAAATATTGAACTCAGTATAAACCTGTAAGACATAAAATTGAATGTTTTTACCCTTTAAAGAAGATCTCCATTTCATTTAAAAAAATACTGTTTCCTACATTTTTAATGCTACTAACGCTTAGATGTTTGCACATGTGTCTTTAATCTTTATATATCTGATTATTACTAGTCACAGCCAGTCACACTCAGATACTTAGTACCTGAGTATGGATATAAAGTCATCAGGTAGATTTCACTTGTAATGTTTATTACCTATACTATTTAACATGAAGTAAATTTTTATGCTTTCTCTTCAAATATATCTTTAAAAAATTTTTTTGGATATTTATGTGTATACCATACAGACCATCCCACCCAATCTTATTCATCTATATACCCACTTCCCAGGTGGCATCCTCCCATAGCCTCCCTCCTCCCACACACTGGAGCCCATATACTCTGTCTTCCCTGTTACTGTCCACTGTGTTGTCCCCATGCCCAGCCATTCCCTAGTGCTTGACCTTTTGCTGAATGTCTTCAGATCCTTGTTTTAGGAAGATCAGTTGTTCCTCATCTAGCAGCAATCAGTTGTCAATATTCTTTTAGATAAGATTGGGGTCTGCTGTTTTTCCCAGCTCTAATCTGGGTTACTGTCTGGGAGTCTTTTGGGCCACCAAGGCCAATAACTCAAAGGAAGGTATCTCCTGTCTGGCATTGTTTCTTGTTATTTAGCCTTTAGCTATACATATTGACTCTTAAAGAATTATATTGACCTGTTTAATCTTTGCTTATACTTTCCTTTTGAGTGTTTAAGGCCATACCATACAGTTGGCCCAGATAAACCAATTTATTTTTACTCTTAAGATCATTTGAGGATCTGTTCCTCAGGGGTCACATGGGCTTGGGAGGAGCCCCTGGCTCCTTTCTTTTACCAGTTCCACCTATGTGAAGATAAGTCAAAGGCCCTACTCGACCATGGTTGGCTTTGCTTGGAAGCATGGAGGAAGTGATTCCTCTGTGTTGACCCTCCTTTTGTAGACTGGACACTGGTTCAAGTCCACTTTCTGGGGTCTCCATGGCCTCCTTGTCCAAGAGGACAGGTGACTCACCACAGTTACAGGACATTTTGAGAGATGCTCATAGTCCCCTGGAACTTAGTCAACCTAGGAGGGCAAGGAGCAAAAACTACCCTTTATGTCCCTCTGACCAAATTAGTACAGGTCTCAAAGTATGGGGGTTAAACATCCAAGAAGGTTAGGTCCACCAGTCTGGTACTTTTAATTACAATGTGCCATGGAACTAGAGCCTGGGCAAAACCAAATGCTCTCCGATAAACCTTGCCTAGACATATATTACATTCTTTAAGCTGCTTGTATGTACAACTCTTCAGTAGGTTGTTGGCCTAATATGGTTCCCTCTAGTTTTCTAAAACTAGCTAGGCACTCTTTGTTTCTCACACTGTCTAACCCTTTCACCATGGTTTCCACATTTAAGGTGCCCCATTTTTCCCATTTCTCCCTTAATAAGACTCTTCTCCTATGGTCCCACCTCTCTTGAGCTCCTTCTTTTCCTTTATCCCCTAGGTTCCTTATAAACCTTCCCTCCCCCCTCCCCTTAAAATAACCCGATTTTAATCCCTATCTGCCTTGTTAACACCTGTTTTCTACTGTTCTTCTCTTTCAGATTCTTTCTTTTCCTTTACCTCCCTGGTTCCTTTTCATTATCCCTTTTTCTGTAGTTATGTCTGGATACATACTCACCTATAAGGATTTGATGCTAGGATCCACAAATGAGGGAGAACATAACGTTTTTTTTTTTTTTTTTTTTTTTTTTTTTGGTTTCACTATGTAATGGCAACTGGCCTAGAACTCGTATGTAGACCAGACTGGCAGTTTCTAGTTCCATTCATTTACCTGCAAATTTCATGATTTCATCTTTCTTTACTGCAGAGTAAAACTCCATCACATAAATGAACTACATTTTTATTATCCACTTGTCAGTTGAAGTGCACTAAGGTTGTTTCCATCTCTTAGCTATTGTGAAAAGATCAGCAGCAAACATGGATGTAAATGTGTCTCTGAAATAGGATGAGTTTTTTTGTATATGCCAAGGAGTGATATAACTGGGTCAAATGGTAGGGTCATGTGTAGTTTTTAAAGGGTTCTCCATACTGCTTTCCATAGGGGTTGAACAAGTTTGCAGTCCCACCAGTAGTGGTTGAACATTCCCCTCTCCCCACATCCTCTCCAACATTTGCTATCATTTGTTCTCTTGATCTTAGCCAGTCTGACTGGGGTAAGATAAAATCTTAAAGTGATTTTAATTTGCATTTCCCTAATTATTAGTGATGTTGAACACCTTTTAAAATGCTCCTTATCCATCTTCATTTCTGCTTTTGAGAACTCTCTGTTCAATTCCTTAGATAATCTTTTAATTGTTTTACTTCCTTTTTTGATTCTTTGTTTTCTGAGTTTAATATATATTCTGGATGTTAAACCTCTGTCAGACATGTCGCTGTTGAAGATTTTCTCCCATTCAGTGGATTTTCTCTTCACTTCCTTCGTACCTTCTTTTGATATATGGAAGCTTTTTAGCTTAATGAGGTCCCATTTGTTGATTCTTGACCTTGTTTCCTTGACAGTTAATGTCCAGTTTAGAAAATCCTTTCCTACACCTATATTTTGTAGATTATTGTCAATGTTTTCTTCTAACAGTTTCAAAGTTTCAGGCTTTGCATTGAGGTCTTTGATCCATTTGGAATTGACTTTTGTGCAGGGTGAAAGATAGGGGTTTAGTTTCATTTTTCTACAGGTGGCGATCCACTTTTGCCAGTACCATTTGTTGAAGATGCTGTCTTTCCTCCATTGTGTGTTCTTGGCACCTTTGTCAAATATCAGGTGGCTGAAATTGCATGTACTCATATTTGGGTCTTCAATTTTGTTCCATTGATCTATGGCTCTATTTTTATGCTAGTACCATGTTGATTTTATGACTATAGCTCTGTAATACAGCCTAAAATCTGGTATAGTAATCTTCCCAGCATTGCTCTTAGTGCTCATGGTTGCTTTGGCTAAGCAAGGTCTTTTTTGATTCCAAATGAATCTTAGGATGGTTTTTTCCAATTCTGTGAAAAATGTCATGCGGATTTTGATTGGAATTGCATTGAATCTATAAATGGCTTTTGGTAGGATTGTCATTTTCTCAATATTAATTCTTCCAATACATGAGCATGGGAGGTCCATCAATCTTCTGATGTCTTCCTCAGTCTCTTTCTTTAAGGATTTAAAATTTTCATTGTAGAGCTCTTTAATGTCTTTGGTCAGGTTTATTCTGAGATTTTTTTTTTTTCAGCTATTGTGAAGGGGAGTGTTTCCATGTACTCCTTCTCTGATTGCTTGTTATTGGTATATAGAAGGCTACAGACTTTTGTAGATTAATTTTGTAGCCTACCATTTTACTGAATGTGTTAATAATTTCTAGGAGTTATCTGGCGGAATTTTTGATGTGTCAGATATAATATCATATCATCTGCAAAAAGGGATACTTTGATCTCTTCTTTTTATTGCTCCTTTAATTTCCTTCTCTTGTCTTATTGCTCTTGCAAGAATTTCAAGCAATATGTTAAAGAGAAATGGAGATAGTGGATAGCCTTATCTGCTTCCTGATTTCAATGGGAATGTTTCCAGTTTTTCTCCATTTAGAATAATGTTAGCTGTGGGTTTGTTATATATGGCTTTAATTAGGTTGAAGTATGTTTCCTCCAGTCCAATTCCCTCTAGGACTTTGAACATAAATGAGTGTTGAATTATGTCAAAGTCCTTCTCTGAATATATTGAAATGAACATGTGGTTCTTGTTTTTGAGCCCATTTATATGATTTATGACATTTATTGACATGTATATTGAACCATCCCTGCATCTGTGGAATAAAGTCAACTTAATCATGGTGGATGATCTCTGTGGTGTGTGTCTGTAGGTGGTTTGCAAGTATATTTTAGAATTTTTGCATCTACATTCATTAAGGATTTGGGTCTATAATTTTCTTTTTTGGTTTTATCTTTAACTGGCTTTGGTATTATAGTGATGCTGGCTTCATAGAAGGAAATTGGAAGTTCTCCCTCCATTTGTGTCTTTTTGAATAACTTAAGTACTATTGGATGTAGATCCTCTTTAAGAATTCTGCTGTAAATCTATCTGTTCCTAGGCTCTTTTTAGTAGGGAGGTTTTGTATTACTGTTTCAATCCTTATGTGTTATGGGTCTGCTTAAGCTTTTAATCTCTTCTTGGTTTAGTTTTGGTGCTGCCCATGCTTTTAGGTACCCATCCATTTATTTTAGATTTTCAAATTCAGTAGCATATCAGTTTTTAAAGTATTCTCTTATAATATTCTGGTTCTCTTTGGTGCCTTTGGTGATGTTTCCATTTCATCTCTGATTTTTTTGATTTGGAGGTGCTCTTTCTTTTTTTTTTTTTTGGTTAAATGGGCTAGAGGTCTATCAATCTTGTTTATCTTTTCAGAGAACCAGCTCTTGGATTCGTTGATTCTGTGTATTGTTTTCTTTGTTTTGAGTTCATTAATTTCTGCCCTGATTTTTGTTATTTCTTCTTGTCTGTTGGGTTTGGGTTTTGTTTGCTGTTGCTTTTTAATTGTGTTGAGTTGC
>NW_008348789.1:2145522-2157735 GCF_000622305.1 Nannospalax galili
TGTTCTTTCCGATTTTTTTATGTAGGCACTTAGAGCTAAAAGCTTCCCTCTAAGGACCGCTTTCAGCGTGTCCCAGAGGTCTTGTTGTTTTGTATTGTCAATTTCACTTACTTCCAGGAATACTTTTATTTCTTTCTTAATTTCTCCTTTGACCTATTCATCATTCAGGAGTGTTTAATCTCCATGTGTTCATGTGGTTACTTGAATTTCTTCTGGTGTTGATTTTAAGATCTATTGCATTGTGGTCTGATAGGATGCATGGGATTATTTCAACCTTTTTGTATTTGATGAGGTTTGTTTTGTGCCCCAGTACATGGTCAATTTTGGAGAAGGTTCCATGGGGTGCTGAATAGAAAGTATATTCTTCCTGCTTGGGTGGAATATTCAGCAGCTGTCTGTTAGGTCCATTTGATATATGGTATTGTTTAATTCAGGTGTCTTTCTGTTAATTCTCTGTCCTGTTGACCTATCTAATGGTGACAATGGAGTATTGAAGTCCTCTACTATTAATGAGTTGAGATTTTCTGGGTCTTAAAGTCCTGTAGTACTGTTTTTATGAAGTTGGGTTCACCAGAATTTGGTGAATATATGTTCATGATTGTCATATCTTCTTGGTTACTTGTTCCTTTCATCAGAATAAAGTGGCCATCTTTGTCTCTCCTGATTAGTTTTAGTTTAAAGTCCATTTTATCTAAAGATATTAGTCTAAAGATATTAGAATTAAAATGCCTGCTTTTTTCTTAATATAATTCACATATATTTTTTTCTATCCTTTCACCTTAAGGTAGTGCCTGTTCTTGAAAGTTAGATGAGTTTCAGACAACAAAAAGATGGGTTTTGTTTCTTAATCCATTCAACTAATCTATATCTTTTGACTGTAATGTTCAGTCCATTGATATTTAAAGGTATTAATGATGAAAGATGTATCCTGTCATTTTTATTTCTGTTCACATTCTTGATATAGCTGTGCATTTCCACAGTTATACCTTCATTGAATTTTTTTCTGTCACCCCTTGTGTATAGTCGTTCCTTTCTTCAACTCTGTACTGCTTCAAGAACTCTCTGAAGGGCTAGTTTTTAGGACATGAATTCTTTCAGCCTATTTACATCATGGAAGAATTTTCTTTCCCCTTCAACAATGATAGACATTTTGGCAGGGTAAAGTAATCTGGGTTGGCATCTGTGGTCATTTAGAACTGGGAATATTTTTGTCCAGGCTCTTCTGGCTTTCACAGTTTGCACTGAAAAGTCAGCTGTAATCCTGATGGGTTTTCCTTTATGTGTGACTTGTTATTTTTTCTTGTGCAGCTTTCAGTATTGTCTCCTCATTCTGAACACTTAGTGTTTCTATGATGCTGTGCCATGGAGAGTTTCTTTTCTGGTCCTGTCTATTTGGTGTTCTATGTGTTTCTTGTATTTTTATGGGCATGTCTTTTTTTGATTTTGGGACATTTTCTTCTACAATCCTGTTGAAGATCTGTTCAATACCATTATCTTGAGATTCTTCTCCTTCCTGTATGTCTATGATTCATGGGTTTGGTTTTTTATGGTGTCACAGAATTCTTGCATATTCCATTCTTGTGTTTTCTTAAATTTTTCCTAATCTTTGCTTGAGTGGTCTAATTTGTCCACTTTATCTTCCAGTCTTGATATTCTGTTTTTTGTTTCATTCATCCTATTGGTGAGACTTTCTCCCGTCATTTCTAATTGGCTTATTGAGTGTTTCACTTCCTTCTTCATTTCAGCCTGAGTATTCTTCCGTATTTCTAACTCTTTTCTGGGTTCATTCAGAAGTTTATCCCTATCTTCCTTCAGTTCTTTGATTTTTTTTGTGTGTGTTCTTTAAATTCATTGAATTCTTTTATCAAGTTTATAATTGTTCTTTTGAGTTCCATGTCCTGTGTTATCTCTAGGGAGTTCTCATTGTACTCCTTTAGAAGACTATTGGTACTTGGTGGGGTATATTATTTTGGTTTTTTGTGTTATTACTTTTTCTTTGTGACTTTGACATGCAAATTTCTATCATATTTCTAACTCTTGTGGGAGACTCAAGCCTTCCTTTGTTGAGTTTAGATCTGCTTCTTTTAGTAAACATTATGTGCCTTTGTGGTTTACTTCTTGGGCAGGAAAATGTGGCTGGTCTAAGATTCCAATTCTCTCTTTTGATTTTATTTTAGAGTGGCCTAATTGCTTTTGTCTTCAGTAGTTCCCACAGAGGCCCAAGTGAAATGAGACTCAAATGCTCTCAGACTTTCTCCTAAGGTCTGTGTCCTTCAAGGAAAGATGCTGCCTTCAGGGATTTGGGGGCTTGGCTGGCCTGGGAGAAGGGCCCAGGATAGATGCTGGCCTCAGGAAGCTGGTGGCTATGCCACCCAGGGAAGTAAAGGGAGGTGATGGGAGGACCAGGCCTAGAGGCTTCCTAAGGTCCTCAGGGAGGAACTGGGTTGGTCCCGATGCAAAGGATCAGGAAGCAGTGGAGGCTCTGGGCCGAGAGGCTAGCTGCAATGTCTGGGGTTCCAAGACAAGAAATGGGCCTGTACCCAATCTAGGGAGAGAGAGCGGATGGGGGGGGTCATGACTGGGATGGTGAAAGGAGCTGCAGGAGTCAAGGCATAGTAGGCACCCTGGACTTACTCAGGGGAGGTGCTGGTACCAGGACACTGGAGGCTGTGTAGGCCAGGAAACAAAGGGAGAAGAAATTCTTTAAACAATTTTTGGATGGTATATCTACTGACAACCAGTTCTGATTTAGTTTGTCAGAAAAGTAAGTGCTTATTTCTGCCTTCAATTATAGGATACTTTTTCTGAAATTGGAAGTGCGGCTTTAGGGTTGTTTTGCTTTTGCTTTGCTTTCATCATTCTTTTATAATTTCTTTTTGTCTTTTTTTGAGACAGGGTCTCCTTGTAGCCCCAGCTGTCCTGGAACTCACTATGTAGACCAGGCTGGCCTCAAACTCACAAAGGCGTGAGCTACCACGCCCACCCCCTTTTTTTTTCATAATCTTAATACGAAGATTTCTGTGTGAAAATAAGCTCGGTGTAACTATGTGCTTTTCCTCTGCATGTGTGCCTGTTTTCACTCCTTTCTTCTTTTAGGTTTAGTCTTTTGTATTTGGTTTGTTCAGTTCAACAATTATACTTCCTGCTTTAGGTTATTTCAAACCTACTGTGCTCTTTTCTGAGTTTCTTGAGTCTATACTTAATTGTCATATTGATTTTAGAAATTTGTTACCTATTATTATATCAAATGTTCTTTCAGGTCTATTCTCTCCAGGTATTGAGTTTACACACATATTACATTGTGTGTAATATTACCAAAGTTCTTGGACATTCTCTCTGATTACTGTCATTTTCCCACCTCAGGTTATAATATATCTACTGACAAATCTTTTATCTCATGATTCTTCTTCAGTCATTCCCTGTTATTTGTGAATCAGTCATAGAAATCCTTTGCTTTGGCTGGAGTATTTTTTTCTATGTTGATTTATTTATTTGTATTATATGTATGTGTTTTCCTTGCATGTATGTCAGTACACCCATGTTTTACAAAGCCTGTGGTGGCAAGAAGAGATTTTGGAACCTATCTCCTCTGCCAGAATAGCCAGTCCTCTTGACTGAAGATCCAGCTCTCCATCCCATATTTTTCTTTATTTCTAACAATAAAAATTTATATATATTTGCTGGGCGTGGTGGCTCATGCCTTTAATCCCAGCACTTGGGAGGCAGAGGCAGGCAGATCTCTGTGAGTTCAAGGCCAGCCTGATCTACATAGTGAGTTCCAGGACCCCTGGGGCTATGGGGAGACCCTGTCTCAAAAAGACCAAAAAAAAAAAAAAAAATTTATCTATATTCTTACAGTGTTCTTTGTGTGCGCACATTACTTTTGGTTCTTGCATGTTGTTCCCCTTTCTGTGAGAGCCTGTAGTGGTAGTTACTTTAATGCTCATTCTCATAATTCCTAAACCTCAGCCACATCTTCATCCTGATTCTGATGCCTAATCTGTGTCTTCAGATGTGTATGTCTGCATTTGCCTTTCAGAAAGCTTTATAGGATTTCAGAAGAAGCAAGAATGATAAGTGAGGTAAAAGGCACAAAGGTAAAGAGGCATTTGTTATTTAATTTACAGTCATGTAGTGAGGGATAGACAGTTTAATGTTTGCTACGGCTTATAGATTTTAGTGTTAGAGGTCAAACTCTCTCTTGTTCCTGTTTTTTGTTCTATTATCTTTTAAATAGGATCTGGATCTTGCAATTTTTTAGCTATAATCCACTGTTATATAAAATCCTGAAGTGTGGTGATAAGGTGTAGGGCAATGGGAAACATTAAATAAGCCTGTGATTAGGTCTCTGTTAGTGTTTATATGTGTGCTTTGAATTTCAAAAGAGGTTCTTAGCAGCAACCTAAATCCCTGCTATTTACATAGGACAAGAAGGCCAAGGGCCTAGAAATGGTCATTTCCTTCACTAAAGTTGCCTAAGCTTTGGAAAAACAGGTTCCTGTACCATGTTTTGTTTCATGTTTTTCTATCATTTAGATATTTGATTGAGGACAATCTTCTGTTTATTTTTTTAAATGTTTTATTAGGAAATTATAAAATTTATAGAAAATTAAAATAATAGTTACCAAGAACAATAATGGTATTATCCCACTCACCATATCCAACAAATTAGTGTACAGAAAGGTTCAATTCCTACTGCAGTATTGGTTAATAGAACCATAAAGAAAGCTGAACTCTCACAATAACTGAGTGAAAGGGACAACATTTACTGGATTCCATGGAATGCTGAAAGATAACAGTCTTCTGTTAAAGAGAACAGAATGTTCTGAAAATGTTTGAAAATACATTCTAATCCTTCCATGTTCAGAAAGGTATTTTACAAAGCTATTTTTATTTTTTAAATTCTTATGATTGGAAGCTTCTAGGTGTCTGAAGAAAGACTATGATTATGTAACCTTGCACACAAGATCTGTACCATCCAAAACTCTGTTAGTCTCTGTCATGTATAGAAAGAAGATTTGTGGGGCAGGGTATTGTTCCAGAGAGAAAAGAAACAGTGAGGAGTCATGGTAACAAAGCTGGCTAGAGAGAAAGCTGGGCACTTACATTTTCAAGTAGGCACAAGTTGAGAAAAATAGATACTGGAGGGGAAAAGGATATTAACTCTCAAATCTCTGCTCCAATGACAAACTCCCCTGAACAGCACACCAATTTGGGACCAAATATTCAAATATTTAGAACCTATAGAAGACAGTTATTCAAACTGCCACATTTTACTATCTGCATCCAAAAAAGTTGATACCCATGTAATTATGTGAAATGCGTTTAGTTTAACTTCAAAAAACTCTGTAGTTTTTAACTGTCTCAACACTATTCAAAAGTCCAAAGTTTCTTCTGAGACTTAAGACACTCTCTAAGCTGTAATGTTCTGCAGAACCAAAAAGCACATAGCATACTTCCGATACGCAATGGCATCAAATGCATATTCTTACTGCAAGAGGGAAGAACGTGGGCATAGTGGGGAAATACTAAAAACAAGCATGGGAACACCAAATCCTGTAGCTCCATGTCTGATGCCTGGGATTTTAGTTCTAAATAGCTCAGATGTCTCAATCCCTCTGACTTTGCAACCTGCAAAATAGATTTCTCTGTTGGGATGATTCCAATCCATGTATACAGTTATCATCAACAAATGTCTCATAGCTCTGGCATCTCCAACATCTTTGGTTGTCCACTGCAAAGCAGGTTTTTTCTTCAAAACATCATGCAATGGCCTCTCAGATAATTTTGGCCTCCCACCGTATTCTTGTCAGGTACTCCCTTTCCATATACTTCCTGGTCTCAGTAAAATCATGTGGATCTATGAAATCATGGAGGAAAATTCAATGATTCTCTCACTTTCCTGCCTCTAAAGCCAGCACCACATGAATGACATTGTCAAGTTAGGATGTCAACATGGGTTGGACTTCGGCTACTTTCATTCACCTTACCAGTAGCTTTGGTATGTTTTGGTTTTCCAGGAGCAGAAAACTCCTTAGGTCTTTTGGTTTCAAACATTGGAAGCTTACCTGGATGCGGTATTGCCATGAAAGTATTATTTCCACTGCTCAAGTGCAAATCTGGAGACCTCTTCTTCATATCTCTAATCTCCCCAAGTATTGGAGCCTCTATTCCAGAATATCCTTGGGTGCCTTGACCACAGCAGTAAGCTTTCCAGTGCTGTTTTTTTCCTCTCCAAAATATGCATTTCCATTTCATTCTGCCTTACTTGATTGTTTTCATTTTAGATTTTCACAACATTCCTCATTAATAACCACAGAACAGGTTCAACATAAAGCTGCCTTGAAATTTCTTCTGCCAAAGATATTAATTATATTTTTACTTAATTACATTTTTTAAAAAATATTTTATTTTTTTATTTTATGTGTATGAGTGTATTGCCTGCATGTATGCAAGTGCACCTGTGTCATGCAATGCCCACAGAGATCAGAAAAGGGTGTTGAATTCTCCTGAAACTGGAGTTATAGATGGTTTTTAGCTATCATGTGGGTGCTGGGAATTGAACTCAGGCCCTCTACTAATTCAGTCAGTGCTCTTAACCACTGAGCCATCTTTCCAGACCCATTATTATTGTTTTTAATACAGGTTTCCCTGTACTCTCAACTGGATTAGAACTCTGCTATGCAGACCAGGCTGGCCTTGATGTTACAGAGACAAACCTACCTCTGCTTCCTGAGTGCTGGGATTAAAGGCATGTGCCAACACATCTGGTCCATCAATAACTTACTAATTTAGGCTCAGGTAACTTCATGGACTATGGACAGAAGACAGCCAGACTCCTGGCTGAAATATCCCTGATGTTGTTTAAGTCCTTGTCTCCCTCTCCTAAAATACCTTGAAATGTACCTCTACTAGAACAGGCCATTAAGTGCTGCTTGCAGTATTCAACAGCTATTTTAATCCAAAGTTCCAAAGTCTACCACATTACTCCTGAAATGCTGTTGGGGACCCCTGCTGTTTAGGGTAGCAGTCTCCCCATGTCCGGATAGCCACAAGCTGGCTCGGCGCAAATGGGGAGACTCCCCTTCTCAGCGGGGCGCCCTCTGCTCTCCTCCCTGACTTACTTTTGAAGTGCCCGTCACAAGACACATGCCCTCTGGCACAGGAGCTACCAGGTTTTAATCAGGCGTTGTCTGATAGCCTGATAGAAGCCCATCGCCCTATGTAAATGAAGCATTCCAGGAGTACCTACCAGCTAAGGCTTCTTCTACTTCTTCACACTATAAATAGTCCTAGTTTTACCCCAATAAAGCTGGAGCTGGAGCTGAATCACTGAGACCTGAGCTGAGTAACTTGTCTGAAGCTGTAACACTAAATCCTGTGATCCAGTGGGGGGGGGGGCTATCCTTCCGTCATCGACTCACGAAGACCCTGCTTTCGCCATTTCTAGCACCTCCCCTCGTGACCTGGTGGCCAACAGGTCTCGAACTTAGAGAGAGAGGACATGGTGGAAATTGAAACGGAACCCCACCGGGCAGCTGGCAGCGGTCGTAGAGCTGCCAGCTCCGGTAGCAGATACCCACAGCAACGTGGTGCGCCAAACCCACGCACCCCAGCGGCGGAGAGCCAGGGGCCCGAATAGCAGACTTGGCCCTTGGGACCCGCTGCACTCCAGCGACGTGTGGGAGACCCGCGCCACACCCAGCAGCTGGCACCCCGAGATCCCTGCACGCCCATAAACTGCTGCTTTCAAGTTAGGCACAATGGAGAAAGAAGATCAAAGTTTATTCCTCATGCTGCTGGAAGCAGACTCAGGAGAGTACTCTTCAAAGTCTGAGACTCAGCAGATTTTACAGAATCAATGGAAAATTCCACATTATTCTAAATTGCTCTGGAATTGATGGGTTTGAATTCCTGCCTACATAGCTGCAAACTAAGAACAGTGATCTCTATAGTCGATGGGTCAGGAAGGTTATGGTCTGGAATTCCAAGCAGGAAGCATATTACAGAAGCAGAAGCTAAAGTGAAACATATACCTGCTTCCTTTAGCAAGCAGGAAGGCTATTATACTTAGATAAATAGCAGCTATTTTCCCCGAGAAGCACGGGCTGTTTTCCCAGCCAAGCTGCTCTGAGATTTTTCTCAATTAATTTCATCTTTCTTTCTCAGTACCATTTTTTTCTGGTTATCTTGGTAGATAACCCCTAGGACTGGGGTCCAAGTGTTCAAATAACAAAGCCTGTGAAGGATGCTTACTCAAACCACCATAAAGACAAATACATAAAAAGCAAAATAAAATAGAAACACTTCAGTCAAAACAGTTTTAAAATCTATTTTTTGGCTCCAATTATTTGTGGATTCCAGTTTAGGCATTTCTCTCGGTTTTGTCTGTTTGGGGTTGCATTCCTGATAAACTGAATACTGGTATCATCTCTTTTCCCAGCTTTCATGACAGCAATTTACCTTTGACTTAACTTTATAATGGATAAAAGAAAAGTTGCTGATATTCAGCTTCTTCAGATATTTCCTCATTTGAAGAAGGAGTGACAGCTTCCAAGATGTTTAAATTTCAGGCCAGAAATTAGAATTTCAGAACTTTTTTCATTTTTGAAACTACCAGTAACTGTTTTCCTTAGGAATTAGTACACTCACAGGTACGGGAAGATCATTATTCTGTCTACATTTTCATCATTCAAGGAACTGGGTTCATATCATCAATGACCTTCCCCTTGACCTTCTCGTTATGCCCTTTAAAACTCATTAAAAAATGCTCTTTGTTTCAAAATTAATGGCTTTCAATTATTTCTTAATTTCTTTACTTTTTCTCTTTAGCTAAATAATGTTCCTATTAAAACTGTACAAAAGTTACTTTACCATACAGTTAAATTCTCAGACTAATAGTACAATCTTTTATGAAAGTGCAACAAAATTATGCATAGTAATAAATATAAAAAAAATATATTTTCACCCGTTCTTAAAGATTATAATTAATAAATTACAAATTATCTAGCCCATGAAATTATCTTTATCTTTGAATTAAAAGTAGCATCCTATAATACTGTGGTCCTACAAATTATTCTGAATAACACAGAGAAAGATAAGAAATTGGAATTCAAAATGTGGGTATTATAAAACATGAAAAATATACAAATTTATATTTCTATAAATCTAATTATATGAAATCATATGTTTAATTACAAAGTTCGCTCAAAATCTATTGAATGACACATCAAAATTTGAAGTGCCCCTTCTTATTTTCATCCACTAATATTAAGAAATAACTTCAAACATCTAAATTAACTACTATTTTTAAAGTAAAGTTACATCCTGTTTGACCAGCCAGTTGGAGTTTAAGACTGGTCAAAGGCAAAGCAGAAGTGTCTGTGAGATGCTTAACCCTAAGATGCACATCTTCATGCAATCTCTATATATAGGATGAATACATATCACAACTCTCATGCAGAATTTTCTTATACAACAGATGGTGATTAATACAGAAACCCACAATTGGCCAGGAGGCAGAAAACAAGAGGCAGCAGAGTGCTTATCCTTGATTAGGACAGCTATTTCAAATATTTGCCTCCTAAGGCTTAGGGATCATTGCAGTAGAAGAGATGGGAAGATTGTTAGAGCCAGGGGGAATGGATGACTGCAAGGAAACAGTCTTCTTCCAGACAGCTGGAACACATGAACTCAAAGCAATGCTGTAAGCATGCAACTGTCCTATGCAAGATCAAATCAAACCAGACAAACTCTCAGAATGGACATGGGGAAGTGGGTAAGAAATCCTAACACAACCTAAGGAACTTTTGGCAATTGATATCTTGTGGGAGATGGAAAGACAATGTCTTACAAGGATGGGACTCTTGGCTCCAGTGAAGGGCATTTGGGGACACAAATCAGACTCTATGCTCTGTTATACACACAAACACACACATACACACACACACACACATACACACACTCACATATATATAACTGTGCATTAAATTGGGCAGGGGACTGTGGGGGAAAGTGTGGATAAAGGAGGGGCTCTAAATGCCATAAAATTATACTGTATGAAAATATTTAATAAAAATAAAATTTAAAATGAATGCACACATAAAAATAAATATTAAAACAAATTGTTTCAAAATAGCATCATAAAAGAAATATAGCATAAAAATTTTGAAAATTTAAGGGGTTTAATTTGACTAAAGCTAATAATTTTGAAGATTTCCAAGTGTCTAACATGAGACTCAAGGTCAATTGGATAGTCAAATTAAGTTGCTATTCTGTAGATATTTTTATAAGTTTATATTTCAATGCATTTTCACTCTCAAAATATTCACTCCACAATAATCACAATCTTGACTGGCATTAATTAAAATTTTTGTCTGGTACTCTCTGCAGAAAGACCAAAAAAATGAATGAACTAAGAATGCTAAATTAATTGCCTGCTCTGATGGACATGCAGGTCCAAAGTTTGAACTATCACATGCGTTGTCAGTCCTGTACCAACAGAGCCAAGGATTGCCAACAGAATGATTTCAGATGTGAGAGGGCTGGAGTCATATGTCAATACTGATGCTGATCTAGAGATTGCCTCTAGGAGTCTAGCTTTCCAATAATATTTTAAATAAGTATACAATGTTTATTTAAGTATGAAACCGCAAATACAAATAAAACCCAGAAATTTCAATGATATACAATAGTTTGGGGTGATATAAATATTAAGTCTGACTAAGAATTTTATACTATGTACTGATATAACTGTGGCAATATACTGAAAATGCAGGTAATTTATCTCTCTGAATCCCTGAATATTGTGATAAATCATGTTCATTTGGGAGAAAGAAGAGTTATGAAAAATAAAATAAAATTAGGAATAATAAGCATACTACTGGATCTGGAAGTTATTTAAAATGTTCTACCTCTTGCTGGGGATAGAAGTCATTAGTCAAACAGTTGTGAAGTATAACTTCTTTAATTGCCCAGTAGTGGAGGTGAAATAGAAGCTAAAGAAAAGATAAAAGACAATGAAAAGTGAAAGAAAAATAAAGTCAGAACAACGAAAGAATCATAATTTGAAAGAAATTTTATATTTACTGTGCCTTGTTAAAAATTAATTAATAATGTGATTAAATACTTAATTTAATATGATTCAAGCACAAATACTTCTAGTTCAAATAGTTTTGTTTTTTGTTTAGTCGTTAGTTTCTTAAAATTATATCTCATTTATTTCAGATTGGCCTTGAACTTACCGAGTAGAAGAAAATGACTTTGAATTTAGGAAACCCAGGCACCACTTACAGAGTTCTATCATTAGAGGTATGTATCACATACAGGTTATATGGTACTACAGAACAAACCCATGACTTTTTGCATGCTAAGAAAGGATGGTAACAATTAAGATGTATTCCTATCTCTTTTTTTACCATTTATTGTATTTGATTATTCATTGTTAATGATTTCTGAATTACACACATGCATATGTTATATTTTAACCAAATTTAACCCCCCTTCCCCCTTCTTAGTTCCCCTATCCTTTATCCCACTTTCCCATCCCAATTTCACATGCTTTTATTTTTTTAATCTACAGAGATAACCTAGTGCTGTCTCTATATGAAAGATTGTAGGATCATTTACTGAAGCATAAGTAGCCTTCACAGGTTCATATTTCTGGGAAAAAAAAGAAAAAAAACTAACTCTTCCTTTCTCAACAACCATTGGTTGCAAATAGCTCCTCTTCTAAGGGCGGGAGTTTATAATACTACTCCAAGCTCCATGATAAGATTCTGAATGGCTGGAACTTTTTCAGGTCTTGTGTAATCATAACTATGTGAGTTCCTAAGGGCAACTCCCCTGTCACATCCGGAGTATACTTTTGTGCTAAAGTCATCCACCATCTCTGGCTCTTGTAAGTGCTTAACCCCTCTTCCAGGATAATCCCTGAGTTAAGCATGAATTTAGCAGTGGAGGGCTGGAGTTTGAATAATCAGCAAAACAAAAACTTGGGTGATTAGTGGAAGAGGGAGGGTTTCAGACGCAAAATGAGAAATCCAAGACTTAAAAAAGAGATAGAAAAGAAGAAAAACAAGACTTACTTTTCACTCTTTTTTTTTTTTTTTAGTAATTTAGAATAGCAAGTAGGTTCAACTCACCCAAGGGGCTGAAGATCCATACAGAGTTACACTGAGAGCTGGGTACCTAGAAAGGAAAAGCACATGTTCC
>NW_008348789.1:2158162-2188675 GCF_000622305.1 Nannospalax galili
TCCATGATAAGATTCTGAATGGCTGGAACTTTTTCAGGTCTTGTGTAATCATAACTATGTGAGTTCCTAAGGGCAACTCCCCTGTCACATCCGGAGTATACTTTTGTGCTAAAGTCATCCACCATCTCTGGCTCTTGTAAGTGCTTAACCCCTCTTCCAGGATAATCCCTGAGTTAAGCATGAATTTAGCAGTGGAGGGCTGGAGTTTGAATAATCAGCAAAACAAAAACTTGGGTGATTAGTGGAAGAGGGAGGGTTTCAGACGCAAAATGAGAAATCCAAGACTTAAAAAAGAGATAGAAAAGAAGAAAAACAACAAGACTTATTTCACTCTTTTTTTTTTTTTTAGTAATTTAGAATAGCAAGTAGGTTCAACTCAGCCAAGTGGCTGAAGATCCATAACGAGTTACACTGAGAGCATGGTACCTAGGAAGGAAAAGCACATTATCTCAGTAAAGGGATAACTTTTCCTACCAGCTCTTCAGTACAGCTTGAGTTGAATCAGCCTTTTTGAAGGGTAGCCTCTTGACCAGGTGATTGACAAGCTCAGATGAATAACTTATGTTTTAGATAACTTGAAATGTTAGGTCTCTACCCAAATCCAAAGATAAATTTCATTCTTTTGACCAGAAATAAATTACTTTTCCCTGATGGAACTCAATAAAGGCTTTATCAAGACTTCTGTAATGTTTCTCCTCTGAAGAGGTAACCTAACCTCATGTTATTTAGAAGATGGGCTCAGTTGAGGGATAGATGAAACTTGTTTCCACTGTGAAAATCCTGTAATCTAGTTCCAAAATATTTCATCACAAGAGATTAGTGTCTATCCCGGAATTTCAGTGACATCTTTGCATATAACCTCCAGTCAACTATGCTCATTCAGGAGTAAAGAATGCCACTACTTGACACTGAGTTAGCAAATAAAAACCCCAATATTCTTTAAAATGAATTGGTCTTTTGAAGATATGGGGCAGTAGAGTCCCACATACCCCCAGACATTACTGGCTATTTCCACTCCTTTAGGGTATCAACCAGTAGACGATGATAAGATCCTACTGATGAAGCCATTTCATACTGGAGTCAAAGAACATGGAGAAATCAAGCCAATTCTTAACCATGAAACTTCATCCTTACTGGCTAGCTTTCATAGTGATGGAAACTGCTATTCATGACAAAGGAAGAGAAAAATACTCAATATTCTTCTCCAGCTGTGAACTCTGTGAGCTACAGTAATCACTAGCCTGACAGGATTGTTGTAAATACATATAGTATTAACAGGACTCCTAAAAGAATTATTGCTACACTCACTCATACATTAGTGCATCTCTCAAATCTCACCAGAGGCGCATTGTTTTTCAGTCTGTGGAAACTGACACAGAGACCCACAACTGGTCAATGTGAAAGGAATAAACACCTTGGAGTGCTCAGCCCTAAAAGGGACATCTCTTTTTTAAAATCCATTTTTAAAATATATTTTATTAGATTTTTGTGTATCTCATGCAATACAGCTTAACCATATTTAAAACCCCTCCATTATATGCACCCCCCATATCCACTCCATTGGATTTCATGCATTCTGTTTTATATATATATATATGCTTACTGAGTCAAACTTTTGTACCCAGGTGTCCCTCGATACAAATTCACCCTTCATACTCCCTCTTCCATGGTGCTCCCTGAGCCATAGGGGAAGGGTAGGATAAAAGGGACTTCTTGATCCCACCCCTCCCCCTAAGGTTCAGGGAACATGATGAAAATAGGAGTATAAAGATTATAAGAGCTAGAAACAGTAGATGACTTCAAGGAATTTTTTCCCCTTTTTTTCCTGTATACCACAAAGTCCTTGCATATATGAACTCACAGCAGTTGTGACAGCATACACAAGACTTGCACAAGCTCAAGCAAGATGAAATCTCAGGATAGAGCAGGGAAGCAGGTATGCATCTGCACGTGAGGAACTACTGGGCATGGATAACGGTTGAGAGAGGGAGTCATTTTCTTTAAGTTGGGTGGATAGTGAGGTGGCAATAGTTTGGAGAGGAGATGTGGTTTATGTGGATATAATCAGAACATTCTGTATTAAATTTTTAGCAAAATAATACATCTCACAGACATTTATTCTCTGTGACAAGTTGTAAAACTGTGTAATAGTCTCCTTTTGGTGCAAAAGAAGCTTCTTTGTTAAGTGGTGACTGGCGTACTTGTCTGTAAATACAAGGATCCATATTTAACAAATAGTAAATAATTGAATTTGTTTAGGGGTATTACAGCCTTAGGGTTTCCTCTAAGCTCTATGACCTCTCCAGCCCTGTGTATTTGACTATGTTTATAGTACCAAGCATGAGGTTTTTCCCATTGGGTGGGCTTTAAAACCAATTAAGTAGCTGTTGATAACCCTCAAGGTGATTACCTCAAGGTAATCACCAAGGTAATCACTACTGAACCAATATCATTTTCTTTTCTGGTCATTGTTGTGGTTATTAATCCTTAAAGCTGGGGTTGGACCATCTATTGATGTTTTCCCTTAGCAGCTTGGATAGGGTCCTCCAAAATTATGAGAACTAGCCTTCAGGGAGGGGGTTTCTGGTTCAGTTCCAAGTTCACTGCTCCAAGCCTGGGTCTGAAGTATGTCCTGTATTTAGCGAAAAGATCTTACAGTCAAGCTCTGGGAGGCAATCAAAGGCTGTAAAAATTGCTTGTGTAATTTTGGGAGTCTCTTGGACTTCCCTGGCCAATAAATTGAAAGGAGGTTTCTCCTGTCTGACATCATGTTCCTTGTTATATAGCCTTCAGCTATACACGTGGACTCATGTAGAGATATTGTATGTGTAATTTTGTAGTAGACTTTGAACTAACACATTTCCCTCTGTTTTTTCACATCAGGTAAGAATTATTTATAATCTCCTCTCCTCTCTCTCTCTTTCTCACACATACTCTCTCTCTCCATGTCTAACCCCTTCTTCCTCCCTTTCCAGTTTAAGTACCCCAACTTATCCATTACATCCTTGATAACACCCATTTCCTATGGCACCCCATGCCTTGAGTGCCTTCTTCCCCTTTATCCCATTCTCATTATAGTGCCCCATTTTATCCATCACACCCTTGATAATACCTGTTTCCTTTGGCACTCCGTGCCTTCTTTCCCTTTATCCAAATGATTCCTTGTATAGCCTCCATCTTCCCCTCCCAGTTAAATTCCCCCATTTTATCCATTTCCCCCTTGGTAACACCTGTCTCCTACTGTTTCTCTCTCTTAGGCTCCTTCTTTCTCTTTACCTCCTTGGTTCCTTTCACTTCACCGATTCCTGCAGTTACATCAGGATATATACTCACAAATAAGGATTTGGTGCTAAAATCCACAAATGAAGGAGAACATACATCATTTGTTTTTCAGAGTCTGTGTTACTTCACTTAGTATAACAGTTCCACAATTGGTCACTCACTTAAGTATCTATGAGATGCCCAACCTAACTGACACATCTACACTGGAACTTCTACACTTAAGCCTCATGGAACATAGAGGAACAAGGGGTAGAGAGAATACTAATGCATTGCTCAACTCTCATCAAGGAAGCTCCCTCATGCAATAGAGTGCAATAAATTCAAATGGTCACAAATGAACAAAGCTCAGGGAATAAGTCTGCGAAGTGTGGGTCCCTCAACAGGACTCCTATATTAAACAATTGTGGAAGAAGGGTGTGGAGAGATTGTGTCAGGGGAGTTGGTGCATGCACATATGGAAAGAGAGTCTTACAGGCTCCTGGCACCTTGCTCATATGAACCTACAGCACTTGTGTTAACATGCACAAGGCCCATTCAAACTTAGGCAGACAAAAACTCATCATAAAACTAGGGAAATAGGCAGCAGGCCCAAACCTTAGCCAAAAAAACTATTGGCAGTTGATTACTGCTGGGTAAGGAAAAGTTGATCTTCTTTAAAAGAATGACTAGATAGACTGACCTGACCCCAGCCACTGAAATCTCATTGAGGGACATCTGGGTACACTAACTTGATAAAATAGGCCTTATGGTAAATGACAAAATGCATGAAATCAAACGAAGAGGCTATGGGAGGATTTGGATGAGTTAGGGAATATAAAGATGATTAAGATATTTTGTATAAAATATATAAAAATTCAATTGAAATTATACAAAAAATTAATACAGGTATAAAAATTGCTATTTTTAAAATATGCTATTCAAAGCTACTCCTTACAGTGAAAATGCATGTATATCCCCCACATAAAACAAAACAAATAAAAAACAATATAAAGAAACCAAAGCTTTCTAACATTCCTAGATTGAGAACCAAGGAAATCACTGCTACTGATATTCTGAGATCTCTGCTGTAAGTTTCCTGGCAAGGTTCTATTTTCTGTTTTATCAATATTCATATCCTTTTATGAAAACACTAGTGGTACTTTTGCACAACTTACTTCCCTTATATATATAGAAGTTATATTAGATGCCTGTGTATGTTGTTCCTAAACATTATCAAGTACTGCATACCCAGTAGCAAATCTATTGCAAAGCCAACGATTTGGCACAATGTTACTTGTGGTCAGGTTCTGACCTGGGTGTTTCTGGGTTCTTGGACTCTTACTTAAAGTATTAAAATAAGGTTCCAAGCAGAATTTCCAAAGTAGACAGATAACTTTATTTAAAGCAATGAGAAGGAACAAGTAAGATACACTGTTGAGGTTGATGGCTGGCCATGAGTGACAATAATCAAGGACTTCAGGTTATTGCCTGGGGATTCTTTTTAAGGGGTTTAAAGAAATAAAAGCCTGGTCATCCAGCATAAATGGATAGCTTTTTAACCATTGGAAATTCATTAATTTTTAAAATTTACTCTCTTATGGAAACTTATTTTATCACTAATTTATTTTTATGAGAATTAATTTAAGCAATTTATATATCCTTTAAAGTAATTGTTAAAAAATAATTTTACTTGCATTTGTCCTTTGATATTTTCATACATGCCTATAATATATTTGGATGCATTCACAACCTGGCCTTCCTTTCTGACCCCCACACCACTTATCTTCCATCTTCCCTATACGTTCCTTTCTCACATAAATAAATTTTTCTTTGTACCTATTAAGTTTAACCTGGACCACTGGTATGATATGGGTTTATTAGTATTCACTGGAGACTGGTGTGATCATTAGTTTTTATGCAAATGAAAAATAATAGTAGCCTATTCTCTAAGATTCATCAGTAGACAATAATTGCATAAGGGGTAAGGTCTGGAACCTTTTCCATGACTGACTCTCGTGGTAGAGAGAATGTGAATGTCCCTATAGTCTCAAGTATTTGAATACTTGGTGCTGTTTGCAGAAGTTTAGGAGATTTGGCCTTGATGAAGAAATTCTATTATCAGGGCTGACTTTGAGCATTTACATAGTCTCCCCACTTCCAATTGTTGCTCTCTGCTTCCTGAGCCTCCTTGAGGATGTGGGCTCCAATCTTTCTCCTCCAACTGTGTCCTTCCATGCCTCCTGACCATGAGGGAATCTTACTCCTCTGGTACTGTAAACCCAATAAACTCTTCATTCTGTAAGTAGTTTTGGAAATGGCGTTTTATCACAACAGATAAGTAACTACTACAACTGATGACAGCCTCAGTCTTGTGCATCCAATGCCAGCAGCTACAGTTACTATAAGATCCTGAGTAAAATGGCTGTGTCATGCCCAGCACATAGCATTTCATTGCCCTTCTTCTCCCTATCTTCCAGCTTTTACAAATTCACACTCTGTTAACAGCGTTCTGTGATCTGTATCAGTGGTGCTATAAATGTTCTACTGATGGTTGTGCAATCAACAATCACTCATTCTTAAAACCTTGGCTAGAGTTACTGTATTCAAAATTATTTATGGCAAAGAGCCTTCTATGACTAAGTATGAGAATCCCCAGTTTCTACATGTATCAACATAAATATTTAGAGGAAAATTTGCATCCTGCTAATTTAGCTAAGCAACAAGAGTAAGAACCTTTCTAGGGCTTAAGAGCTCCTCAGCCATGGGTTTTTCATGAGCTTTACTGTTCCAAAAATTGAATTGACAACTGTGGAACAGGTCTCTAATCAAGTAACAAAATGGCTGGTCATCCCATAACATCATGCCACTATTACACAGTGGTATATCTTTCCTGGTGAGCTGGTTTAACAGATTTTAAGATTCACAGTCAGGAAAGACCACTGATGCCTTTTCTCCTCCAATAGTATACATAGGACATCCCAGCACTCTTAAGGCATTCTAATAGGAAGAAAACTTCAAACTCACTTCTAGTTTGATTTAGTATATCTTATAATGAAGATATATAGTGCCTATCACAATAGGACCTTATTAACTAGTTCTGGTGAGTAACTTGGAGGAAAGGCAAGAACCATTGTTGTTCAGAGGGCCTCTAGGACCCTTCTGATCAACATCTCTTGGGGAGGTGTCCTGGGATTTTTGTTCAATAACTCATGCCTTTAGGAACCTGATTATCTGACCAGCTAACTAACTTTTTAATTTTAATTTTTATTTATTTATTTTTGAGAAAGGGTTTCCCTGTAGCCCAGGCCAGCTGGAACCCACTGTGTACACCAGGATGGCCTCTGTATCAAGGTATCTTCCTGCTTCTGCCTTCAAAGTACTGGGATTTAAAGACATATGCCACCATGCCAAGTTAAAAAAAATGTTTTTAAAAACCTTATATTTTTAATTGGCTTACATAGGTAGGTTTACATGTGATTTTTTAATACTAGACCTATAGTTTTAGTTATGTGCACCAAGTTTCTGCCTCTTCCATATCTGATAAAACCTACCCTGTTTAATGTTTTCCATTCCCTGGATTCCTCCTTACAGCTATGATGTAACTTATGTTCTACTCTCTACCCTCCCCTAAGACATGCCTCTTAATGGACTCTCTATCATGCTGACTTCTACAGGAGCTCTAAATTAAGCAAAAGAATTTGATTCTGAGCTTGAATCCACCTATGAGAGCCAATATGTAGTGTTTGTCTTTGTGTGTCTTGGTTTCCCTACTCAGTGTGTTTTTTCCAGTTCCATTCATTTACCTATAAATTTCATAATTGTGTTTTTAAGAATACAATCCTATGTGTATATGTATTATATTTTCATTATTAATTTATCACTTGATGAATATCTGGTATTATCCTATTGCCCAGCTATTTGTGAATAGAGCAGCAATGAGCTAAAATGAGCAAGTGCCTTTTTTGTAGGATATAGAGTCTTTGAGGTAGATGCTTAGAAGGAGTATTCTTCCACTAAATCTTATGGGGGCTCTATTCTATACTAGCTTTTTGAGAAACATTCATACTGATTTCCATAGCATCTCACTAGTTTAAATCCCACCAACAATGAATGAGTTTTTTTTCTTTTCTCACACCCTGTCAGATTTCTTGAAGACAGTCATTTGTACTGCAGTTATATGGAATTTCAAAGTAGTTTTAATTTACATTTATCTGATGGCTCATTATTCTGAACACTTTAACAATTGTTTACTGGCCATTTTATTTCTTTAAAGAATTCTCTGTTCAAGGGGTATTGAGATGGCTCAGTGGGTAAAGGTGGGATAGCCTGGCCTACATAGTGGGTTCCAGGCCAGCTGGGCCTACACAGAGACCCTGTCTCAAAAAGACCAAAAATAAAATTACTTTTTATTTATTTTTTGAAATATTTATACATCTATACAATGTATTTGATAATATGCATTTACCACTACTTCTATCTCATTCATCCTAGTATCCCAAATGCTGTATGCCTTTTAACTTCATGTCTTCTTTTTTATTAATAACAATTCCCTGAGTCCAATTAGTATCATCTGTGTGCACATGGTTGTAGAGCCGTCCACTGGGGTATGGATAATCTACCAGCAACCACTATCCAAAATAAGAGTGAATCTGTATCTCTCATTATCCATCAACTGCCAGCAGCTCCTCTGGTAAGGAAGGGGCCTCAGACCATCCCCCAGATACAATGAAATTTTGACTGGCTTGATCTTACACAGATATTGTGAAGGTAACAAAAAATGCCGTGCATTCATATGTGTCAGACCCTTGGTTATATCCATAAGCCAGTATTTCAGAACTGTCCTCCCCATCCTCTGAGTCTTATATTCTCTTTACTCCCTCTTATGTGATGTAAGCAGAGTCTTAGATGGGAAGTTTGACATAGATGACCCATTCACATATGACCACTCATAGTCACATATACTTAGCATTTTGATCAATTATGTGTATCTTCTTCAACCACTACACACCTCAGGAAGAAGCCTCCCTGACCATAGTTGAGAGCAGCACAAATATATAGATAAAAACACAGATAATTAGAAGGCAGTTTGATACCATAATGTTTTAAACAAATAACAGCATTAGGCTCACCCAGAGCCTATGATGCCCCAAGTTGTAGGCTTTTGGCTAGGTTTAAAGAATCTGGAATAATATCCCTCCTGCATTTTGTGCCTCAAATCTGATCTGAAAGTGTTTCAATACACCCAAAATAGTTATGATACTACTACAGCACTGAATACATTTCCTGACAGGTAGATATTTTTGTTTTTGTGTTGCTTGTTTTCTTGTCTATATACTTTAAAAAATATTTTGTTATTTTTAAAAAATATTTTGTTATTATCTTTATTTTGTGTGTATGAGTAAATTGCCTGCATGTATATGAGTGCACCCGTGTCATGCAATGCCATGGAGGTCAGAAGAGAGCTTCGGATTCCTCTGGAACTGGAATTAAGTACGGTTTTTAACTTCCATATGGGTGCTGGGAATCCAACCTGGGTCCTCTGCAAGAGCAGTCAGTGCTCTTAACCCCTGAGCCATGTCTCCAGCCCCTTGTTATTATTTTATTTTATTTGTATGCATGTATTGCCTGCATGTATGCAAGTGTACCCATGTCAAGCAATGCTTGCAGAGGACAGAGGACAGAAGAGGCTGTCTGATTTCCTGGAACTGAAGTTATGGACAGTTGTTAGCTGCCATGTGGATGCTGGAATTTGAACCCAGGTCTTCTGCAAGAACAGCCAGTATTCTTAACTGCTGAGCCATCTCTCCAGCCCCCTTTTTAATATACTTTTAAAAATACAATTTTTGCAATTTTCATACAACACAATTTGGTGGTATTTAGATGCCCCCATCTGCACATCTCCTTATTGTCCCCTACGTAAATTTAATATAATATTCTCCCTCTCACTTTCTCTCTCTCTCTCTCTCTCCCCTATCTCATTATTATCTACACTGATATTCAAGATACCTTCCTGTCTATAATGTTTTGCTTGTTTTATTTTGCTTTTTTAAACTATATAGCGGCATCATTAAGTTATTTATGATTTTCAGATTATTTTTATAATTAATTAATCAATTTTAGACGTGGTCTCCGTAGTAGTCCCTCTTGGTCTTGAACACACTATGGAGACCAGTCTGGCCTTGATATCACAGAGATTTACCTGTTTCTCTTTGACAAGTGCTAGAATTAAAGGCATGCATCACCAGAAATGGTTCTTTCCAATTTTCAAATTTAGGCATCTCTTAGAACTGCTTTGAGAATGGTGTGTAAATATTCATGCATATGATGTGAATTAAAAGCTTCAGGCTGTGAAGACCATTATTGTAATAAGAGGGGTATACACATAGTTCAGCAATCACATGGCAGTTAACAACCATATGTAACTCCAGTTTTAGGGGACCTGATGTACTCTCTGATCTCTACGAGCATTGTACATACACATATGTAGGTATACGTGCACATATTCAGGCAATACTCATGAAATAAAAATAATAAATAAAATATTTTTTTAAATATTGATGAAAAATAAGATTTATATTGAATAGTATTGCCATCCCACCACATCATAGTCTTCCATTTAAATTAAGGATATTTATTCCTTGCTTTAACATGGATATATTTATATAATTTATGTGATTTCTTTCATTCTGCTTATTGTCTTGGAAGCTAATGTAAGATATGTTAATAATATTGATCCCTAAAACTCAGCAGTTAGTTCATACGATATGAAAAGGATAGTTATACTTAGAAGCAAGTCTTACAAAATCATGGATAAGGAATGTTTACATATCTTCTTTTAGATGGAGGGCTAATGAATCATAGGTGTATGAGCCATAATTGCCTTATGTGGTACGGAAGCAAGCGATTCCTATTTTCTGAATTTGAAAAGAGCTATAGTTAGAAGAGTTACTATGAATAACCAAGTATGAAAAGGATAGTTATACTTAGAAGCAAGTCTTACAAAATCATGGATAAGGAATGTTTACATATCTTCTTTGAGATGGAGGGCTAATGAATCATAGGTGTATGAGCCATAATTGCCTTATGTGGTACGGAAGCAAGCGATTCCTATTTTCTGAATTTGAAAAGAGCTATAGTTAGAAGAGTTACTATGAATAACCAAGTGTTCTGTTGTCATCTTGGATTATCTGAATGTTACACAACAGTTATCTTCTATACGATTCATAAATAGCATGGGCCACTAAAGGAACCTAATTTCACTATGGGGGCTGAATGTGATTAGTTTTTCTGGTACTTTACAGATGCCACCATCTCCAGCTGCTCCTGTGCTTCAGGGTTGGTTATTCTCTGTACCCCTGACACTTTGTAGAACTTTACTAAACTAACCTGCCAAAATGACGAAAGTTGTAAATATCCTAAAAATTTTTACACGATGAGACATACAGACTATAAATAAAATCCTAATCTTTTTTCTTCAATCAGGACTACTCTTGCAGTCCCATCTCCTTGAATGTCAGGTGGAATCTGGTGAGCTGCCTCTAACCAACAGAGTGTGGGTAAGGTGATGTGGTGTCACCCCCTCGATTAGTTCACCATATATGAGACATGTTCCGCCACTGTAGATAAACTCATTCATTCTTTTCTTAAAGAAGCAGTGCATTATGGCAGGAGCAGCCTAAGAATAGAGCAAATGGGAAGCTGCTATTAAAAAAAATATTTTAGTTTTGTTTTGCTTTGGATCCTCTGCAGCTTGAAGTATCAGTTGCTGTGAGCCACACAATGTGGTTATTAAACTAAGGTATTCTGCAAGACCATTAGTTACTCTTTTTTTTTTTCACTTTTACAAAAACTTTATTGAGAATTTCATGCATGCATATAAGATGTTTTGATCAAATCCATGCTCACTTCCTCCCTGCCATCATTCTCCCCTCTGAAGAGATTTTTAGGACATTTTGACGTTTTTTTGCCTTTGGAACAGAGTGTGTTTCTAACAGGCCGAAGGAAATTTTGACTTTTAGCCCAGAAACTGGCTACATTTCTTTGGGGTCTTTTTACCCTAACTGCCTAGCCAATTCCTACCTCCTATTCTTATCACACCATCCTCTGAAGGGTTTACCCAAATTGTCAATAGGGAATAAGGTGCAGACTTTTCTGGCTTCTTCCATGCTGAACAGGGATGCAGGGTGAGGCAACTGGAGTACCCCTTCAGTGGGTCTATCTAAAAGACTCCCAAATTGCATAACTCTTTTCTCTAAGGGGAAAAGAAAGTCCTTGAATCATGAATAAGAGATGTGAAGGAGAAGTAAAGGCAAGAGTAATTAGCATTACAAGTTCAAGACAGGGAACTAGAAAAAAGTCAGAACAGGGCAATTTTCAAATGTTCACATGAAAGTTCATTGGAGTTTCTTGACAATGGCTTCCAAAAGCATCCCTCTATTGGGCTCCTCCTCATTTTTCTCTTGTCTTCCAAGGATGGACTAGTTGACTGGAAAGAGTGGCTGGTTACTCAGGTGAGGTGTCCAGTGATCCTTCTTGACACTCCTTTAATGAATGAGCACAACTGTCAACAAACCCAATTGTAGGCTAGATGCTGAGCCATTTCTCAAACACCTTGGAGGCAATTTTTCTTCAGGATATGAACCTCATTCACATAGGTGCAAAGCACTGAATTCTACCAAGAATCAACTAATGTGGAAGTACAAAACTTTCAGAAACGAATCCAGCCCTGGCTAAAACTGAGGTCAGTTTTGGGAAATGTTCAACACTGAATTCAGTTAAGCCATAGCTAGATTCTCATCTTGCAAACCATGAATACTTCAATTTTTAAAATATGATAGTTCTCTGGAATTTATATACAGATAAAGAAAATGTATCATCTTCCAAATTCTCTTCTAGTGTTCTGACTGTTGATGGGTATCTGATGTTGTACTTTATAGTTGACTTAACGCTTATTTCATTACTCTTTTCACCACCATGATGCAGATTTTATATTTTTGAGAGTCTTATTGGCATTTCCAGTTCAGGACATACAGGAATAACTGACACGTAAAAAGCAGTTGTGGAATGATAATGACTGAGTAATTAAATCAATGAATTAATGAACAAATTCTGATTCCATGTCAGTTTTGTTTATAAAATCAGAACAAGCTTCTTTTGCAACAGATGGAGATTATTACAGAGTTCAACAACTGGCCACACTCAGAGATTGTGAATTATCCAAGACTCAGTGACACATCTGCATGGAACCTCTGCACTGAGGTTCACAGAACATAGTGAACAAGGGCTAGAGGGAACACTAGTGATCTTCCAGTTCTCATCAGTGAAGCTCCCTCATACAACAGAGGGCCAAGAACACAAAGGGCACAAATGCCCAATGCATTGAGAATAAGAGTCTGCAGAATTTGGTTCCTTAGTCAGTATGCCTGCATTAAACTCCACACATCCCAGGCCCACAGACCGTTGCTGAAGAGGGGGTGGAAAGATTGTAAGGGCCATTGGAAGAGGAGCACATGTCAATAGAGTTTACAGGCTCCTGGGACCTTGTTCATATAGTGTTAACATGCACAAAACCCATCAAACTCAGTAACACTAAAACCCAGCACAGACCTGGGGAAATGGGCCACAGACCCAAATTTTAGCCAAAGAATTATTGGCAGTTGGCTACTGCTGGGTGAAGAAGAGCTGATCTTCTTAAAAGGAGGGTCTCTTGATAGACTGACTAGACCTCAGTGGATGAACTTGCACTGATGCACATCTTACAACTAACTTGACTCAATAGGCCTGTGATGGCTAATCCTGGGTGTCAACTTGATTTGATCTGGGATTAACTGAAATGAAAGAGATCTTCTTGATTGGATCATCTAAAGCTGGAAGACACACACTAAATGTAGGTGTTTCCTTCTGATGGCAGCCAGTATAAAAGACCAAGGCAGAGGAGAATGCCTGGCTTCTTGCTGCTTGCCTTCTCTTTCACTGGTGAGTTCATCTTGCTGCTGTAGACTGAAGACTAGCTGATCTTTTGGAATTTGTCAGATCTTCAGCACCAGATTGGGACTACTGAGACATCCAGCCTTGGGGACTGAGAGACTGGATTCTCAGCCTCTCCAGTGTGGTGCAGCCATTGTTGGACTACTTGGACTCTATCCTGTGAGCCAAGCTGTGATATCTCTCTCTCTCTCTCTCTCTCTCTCTCTCTCCATATATATATTCATTCTACATTTTCTGTTTCTTTAGAGAACCCTGACTAATACAAGGCCTTACACAAATGACAAAACGCATGAAATCCAGTGAGGGGTGGGTACTGGAGGGTGCTAGTGGGGAATGGGGTATAAAGGTGATTAAAATGTTCTGTATGAAATACACAAAAAGTCAATAAAAATATACAAAACAATGAGAACAAGTCATGATAATTAAAGATTTCTCATTCTTTGTTAAGACATTTACTAGACAGGTTAACATTTCAAATTACTACACTAACGGTGCTTTGTTGTGAGTTGAAACCATATTCTAACTCTTAAAGTTCAAGGGGCTTTATATATCCAGTGTTTGACATCAGAGTCACTGAGGTACACAAGGAAAAGTGCTGATTGGTGGACTACATTTATTTGCAATAATTCAGAATGTCAGTGGCATAGATTGATATATTTGGATATTCATATTAGATTCCTCAAATGCTGTTACAAGTGTCTAACAACTCTTTTTGAAGAATGACTCTTTTTAACACTAAAAACAAAATCCTTATACTTCCCATAAAATAGGCATATCATTGTGTAAAGTAGAAAGGCAAAATTACAAATATGTATCACTAGGAAATAATATCAAGTTCATATGCTGTGCTTTAAAGTAAAATGATAATATAATCAATGAAGTGTGTGTTATAGTTGACCATATATGTCAATAATTGATTGAATCATTAGCTGTTACCTGTAATAATTTCAGCATTTTATTTTGGATCTTATTAAATAAATTCAAAGTTCTTTATTAAGCCATTGTTTGAAATATTGAATTGTTGAGTATAATTTTTAGAAATGTAGCTGTGAAGGAGGCTGGCAAGATGGCTCAGCAGTTAAGAGGGCTTGCTCCTCTTCCAAAGGACCTGAGATTGATTGCTAATACACCCATTGGGTTGCTCACAATCACCTGTAACTCCAGAAACAGGCGATCCCACAGCATCTTTTGGCCTCTTAGAAACAAAAAATATCAAACAAAAAACCTGTAACATTGGGCCAGATATTTTGTACTGTATTTCCAAAATATAAAAAATAAATATTGATGCTATTTCTGTTAATTAGATGTTCAGAATTATAAAAATAATTTGAATATTTATTTATTGGTCTTTGTTGAATGTAGGCTATTCTGTCAGGATTATTCATAGAAATGAAACTTAGTATCTTATTCTGCTAGATAAAATGAAAGCAGTATATCATACACTCTTTAAAATGTATTCATTAAAACATAGTATTTTATTTAAAATTCACTAAACAAGAAATTATTCAGGAAATATTATATTATCATTAACACTATATATTTCCCCAATTTTATTGAGATTTATGCATTTCACAAAATACATCTTAATCAAATAAAGACCCCCTTCCCTACTCCCCAACTACTATAGTACCCCCACCAAATTTGAGCTATTCTGTCATATATGTTAAACACTACAGTCCCTTGGTTCCTGATATCCCTTGGTTCAAGTTCATCCACTGGAGTCTAGTCAGCCTAATAGATCACTCCTTTAAAGAAGATCTACTCTCCTCACCCCACAGTAATTGTTTGCCAATAGTTCCTTAGCTAGGGATGGGGCCTGCTTCCCATTTCCCCTATTGCATGCTTCATTTTTGTCTGATTGAGTTGGCATGGCTGCATGCTGCCGCCATTCATTGTAAGTTTATAGGCAAGTTCCAAGAGGCCTGAAAACCTATTTCCTTACTCAGGCACTGACTCTGGCTCTTACAATCTTTCTGCCTCCTCTTCCAACATGGTCCCTGAGCCTTGGGTGGATGAGATTGACTATAGGAGTCCTATTCAGGAACACGGACTCTACAGTGTCTTATTCTTGAAAACTTAGCCAGTTGTGACCATCTGAGTGCAACTGACTCTGTTATATTAGAAAGCTTATCTGGTGAAAGTTGATGACTGTATTAATATTCTCCTACTCTATGTTCCTCTATGTTCCATGAGCCTTAGGTATAGAGTTTCCAGTGTAGATATGTCATTTAGATCTGAGCATCTCTCAGACATATATTCTCTTTGGTGACCAGTTGCAGAACTCTGTAATAGTGTCAGTTTGTTACAAAAGAAGCTTCTTTGATGAGTAGTATATGGTATACTTGTATTTAAATACAAGGATCCATAGTTTTTCACTTGTCTAGAGGTATGACAGAGTGAGAGTTTTCTCTGGGATTTATGAATTTTCCAACCATATGTATTTGGCTACATTTATTTACATTGCCACCCATGAGTTCCTTCCATTTGAAAAGGCTATAAGTCCAATTAGATAGCTGTTGATTACCCCCCTAGATAAAAGTGCCACTACTACACCAATAGAGATATATTTCTGTGTCAGTTATTGTGGTTCCTAGGCTTTAGAGGTTGGTTGGACCATTAATTGATTTTCTTCCTTAGAAGCTTACATAGTATCATCTAGAACTATGAGAGTCTTCAGGGTGAAGCTTTCCAGATCATTTCCAGTTCCATTGCTCCAAGTCCTGGGTCTGAAGTACGTAGTTTTACCTTTAACTTCTGGCAATAGCCCATGCTATTATGGGCGTCTCATGGAATACCCTGACCTACAACTCAAAGGGAGGTTTCTCCTGTCTGGTGCTGTGTTTCTTGTTATGAAGCCTTCTGGTATACACATGCACTCATGTTCAGATGTTGTATGTGCATTTTTAAGGGCGTTTTTGAGTTAATACATTTCCCTCTGGATTTTCCATAGCAGTTAAGCTTTCTTTATCTCTCTCTCCCTGTTTAAACCCCCTCTTCTATAGGGAAGTACCCACATTTCCCTTTGATAATACATTTTTCATATTATCCCCCCTCTCTTGAATTCCTTCCTTTCCTTTGACCCCATGGTATCTGTTTGTCCTTCACTCCTCCCTTCGCATTTGAATACTACTATTTTTCCCATTTCTCCACTGGTAACATTTTATTATCCCCTCTCTCAGGCTCTTTCTTTCTGTTTATCTCTGTGCTTTCTTTCCATTTTTCTTTCTCCTTATGTTTTATCATGATATATATTCACATATAAGGGATTAATATTAAGACTTACAAAATATAGGGGTTGGAAAGGACTTTCTAAGTTGGACATCAGTTGCTCAGTCATTAAGGCCAATAATAAACTAATGAGATTTCATTAATCTAAAAGGTTCTGCACAACAAAATAATAATAATAGTGATAATAATAATGATAATGATAATAATAATAAGCACAACAAGAAAGTGAACAGGAAACTCACTGAGTGGGAGAAAGTCTTCACCTGCTCCATATCTGACACAGGATTAATATCCAGAATATACAAAGAACTCAAAAAACAAAGTAACAAGAAAATAAATGACCCAATAAAGGATGGACTCATTTCCAATCTTTTTGGAATAGTTAAAAAATGGAAACGACCTAAATGTCCCTCAACTGACCAATGGATTATGAAAATGTGGTCCATTTACACAATGGCATTCTACTTAGTACTAAGGAAATGATGAAGTTTTCATGTACATGAATGAAATTAATACTATAATTTGACTGAAAGTGTTCTGACTACTTTTGTCATTTAAAGTAAAAATCAGTTACAAATTTCTGGAAAGCTGAGAAAGATTTATAAGAACAAATTGATCAATGATTTTAAATTGTTGTGAAGGTAGAAATTAATAAATTAATCAAATAGTAGTCATTATTTTGTTTCTAAAATTAATTTCAAGTAATAACATGTGTATAGTTTAATTAAATGTTTGATGTTTTTCCTGAATTTCTTCAAAGGAAAAAAACTGATCATTTAATTGTGATTTGGAAAATGATATGAATTAAGTTATTTTTAGCTTAAGCATTTTTTAAAAACTATTAATAATTAAGCCCTGTAACTAAAGCAATAAACACAATGAAAACTCTGAAAATTGCATTTTCTGAATCATCTGTCAGTTTACTTTTTAAAATGAAATGAACTAAACGTACTTATGATTTTAAATACTTTTATTTTCTACTTTAACAATTTTCTGATATTAGACAAACCACATTAAACTTTTGCATTTAGAAATTTGTAAGTCTATTACAGTCAGTCATGATTTCCAATTATTTTTCTAGTCTGACTGCTCTTTTACATTCCAGACCTGTTTATCTCATTGTACTGAGAATCTGCATTACCTGGTATTGTAGCTACTAAGAACATATGGCTACTGAGTATATGAAATATGGCTATTCTAAATTGAGATGTGTTGAAAGAATACATTATATACCATATTAATGTGACATTATGAAAAATAGTATGGAATGTTTTAATCATTTCCTAATACTGGTCATGCTAAAACAATTTCTTGTATTTGTTGTTGTTGTATGACTTAAACTAATTTCACTGCTTCTTTTCAATTTCTAATGTGGCTACTACAAAGTACAAAAATCTGTTGCTGTTATGATATTTTCCAACATATATGTAACTGATATTTTGCTCTTACTAATCTCCCTATTGTCTACGCTCATCCCCTAAACTCCTTTTGCTGTTCCACTTCTTCACTCCAAACAATTCTTTCTTTGATTTTCATGTCATAAATGTTCTATTTCCTTCCTTTCTTTGTTCACCCCCTTAAGATCTTTTTCTTGAATTTTGTGATCCCTTTTCTACTTTAATCTATCACATACACCCTCACACACACACACACACACACATGCACACAAATCTAGATTCTGTATATGAGAGAGAACATTTGGGACTGCCATCCATTTTCCTGAGAGTGTCATGATTTAATGTTTCCTTATTGCTGAATAAATTCAATTGTATATATGAAAAAAAGAAATTTGTAAGTTTAATGTGTATTGGGGAAATGAAAGACACATAAGAAAAATGTATCAATACAAACAAATAATGGATTTTTCTCATTGAAATGTCATTTAGTCCATATATCATCAAATGTAGTTAGTTGTTCTTCCAGATTTTTAAACAAAATCAATAAAACACTAGACAACATTTTAAATAGTTTTATTTTTATTGAAGAATTGGATGTATAATATGTCATTCCTAGAAAAGTGGACAGAAGAAAAAATATTCAAAACACAAAAATGACAAAACAGGCTAATTCTAACAACTTGCATTGCATACTGTGCTGTTTAGCATCAGTTATCAACTTGACATACATGGGAAGAATGAACCTCAACTGAGAAATTTCCTCCAATGTATCAGCCAACGGACATGTCTGTTAGGCATTTCTTAAGTGCTGCCTGGTGTGGGAAAACCCCACCCACTGTGGGTGCTGCTATCCCTGGGTAGTTACACCTCAATTTGTTGAAGAATAGATCTATTGATCTTTGTAGGTAAAATTATTTAATTGAAGGGCAGTATTATATTTTATAAGTGCCGTCAATTCTGTTGGTTTTTCGTTGTTTTATTTGGTTACTTGGTTGCATTTTTAAAAATATGATCTCACTGTATAGCTTGATTGGTCTGGAACTTGTTGTGTCTATGTGGCTGCTTCAACAATACAGCAATGCTCCTGCTACTGCGCCAAGTACTAGGATTTCAGGCGTCAACCACACTGGGTTTAGAACATTACATTTTCCTGCATTGTTTATCTATTTCTTAAAATACATCTTGACTTTTTACCAATCCATTTTTTATTCAACAAATTCTGGTCTCCTTGATTGTTCACTTATTTTTAAAAAGAACGATTTAATGTATTTTTTTCTATATAGATTATGGAATTTTGTTCAGTACAATAGCCCCCTTTTCACTTTTAAATATATTTTATTTATTATTTTTGTTTTTTGTTTATAAGTGTTTAACCTGCAATGTGTACAGTGCATGCAGAGACCATAGATGGTGTCAGATCCCCTGGAACTGAATTTTCATACTGTTGTTAAGCACCATGTGGGTGCTAGGAAGCGAACTAGAGTCCTCTGGATGAACAGCAAGTGTTCTTAGCTGCTGGGTTATCTCTCCAGTCCCTTTTTTATTTTGTACTTCAGTGCTTAAATTATACTGAAAACAGTCCTAGAATGCTTTTTGACAAATCTTGCACATTTATTTAAATGTAATTTCTTCTGGCTCTGAATCCTTTCATTTTACTTCAATGGTCAGCATACCTCCACTTTCAAATTACATTCCAAAATTTTGATGTCATTTTGCTCCATTCATTTTCTATTCTCATTGTATCATTTTTTTGTCTTTTTCTTTTGTTGAAATAAGGTCAGAAAGAAGATATATAAAGATGCACATGTTTGTAGGATGGAAAGTAAATGTGTTCACTTGTTTATAACAAATTATGTGTCCTATTTTTGCTTAAGGGTTTAATTATTTAGAACAACTACCATATTTGCATTGCCATTAATTTAACATGGAGTTATCTTTCTCTCTTCATCTATTGGTGATTTTTAGCATGTAAATAATGAGAATGTAATAGCATCTTACTTTTTGTCTCCTTTCATAAAGCATTTATAATGCAACCAGTCTTTTTCTAGTGTAGTATTAGACTTGATGACATGCAAAATAATAAATATAATGTAGCTATTATTTATGTGCTCTATGTACTGGGCAAGACACATTCTAATCACAAGAAATTGTTTATATCTATAAAACTTCCAAAAAATATAGTAATAAACACCTAAGAACACTTTTCTCCCAAGACTTAAATTAATTTTAGTAAAATCTTTGTGGTAGATAATATTACTTCATCTTTTCAAATGAGAACTAAGATTTGATCAAGGATAAATATTAACAATAAGGCAGGGGTACCATGGCTTTGCTTTACCCATACCTGTCACCCAAGTCAGTCTTCAAATGTCCAGATTTCCATCTCAAATGCAGCAAATAGTGACAGAAAGAGGAAGGTAGCTGTCAAGGATTCAATGTGAATGGTGTTCATTCTTCTATCTTATATAAATTATGTCCTTTGCTGTTGGCTTAGGGGAATGAAGAACAGTCTTTATCACTTAGTTGCTGAGCTCACAAATGTTTCTGAATAGCTCAAGCTGCACAGATAGGAAAAGCAAAATCAAAGAGAAAGTTGTAATGCATCTCTTCTTCAAGATTGTTTTTTACATGTATTTTACCTTCACTTGCTAACAAAAAGGGAGCATTTTTGTTCATATAAAGTAGGTTTCTAAGAACATAACTTAAAATCTCAAAACAAATAGAAGTTGATCGAACATATTTTGCACAATCTCATTCACATATATTTCACCAAACACTTCTAATTGCATTCATCATCAGACAAAATACTTCTTTTCTTTGAGGAATTAAAAGAAGGAATTGAATTGTACCAGGAAGAAAGTCGGTCAAAGAATCCGTAGGCTAGAATATTCATGGGAGATGTATTTTAGGTTATTGGAGAATACAATAAAATTGTTTGAGCTGAATGGACTATGCTTTTTGTTCTGCTCCTATTTCATGAATTATTTTCCCTATAACCATAACGTATTTGTAAACATGCAAAACTTTATCAAATGCATCACTTAAGGAGAGACTCCACAGTTCCCATGTTTTTTAAATGAAGTTTTCATCCATCAATATGAATGTATATACAAAGACTACTAGGCATTTAAGGAAATAGACATATATTTCAATAAAAGTATAGCTAAATGGAACACTCTGCAAAACTTAAGTATAGCTAAATGGAACACTCTGCAAAACTTACACAACAGAGAGCTAAATCAAGATGTGGGAAGGAATTTAAAGCAATTCTAATTAGTAATTTCAAAGAGATTCCAAAAGATACCAGATACATAAAAACAGAATGAGCTTCTATAAAAATGAAAAATGAGAGCATGAAAGAGCCTTCAGCTATTGACGTTATGATTGATTAAGTAAACTATTTAAGAGAAGGGTTAGAAGAAAAATATGGAATTTTTATAATTGTGTGTGGGAGACATAGACTTGAATAATGTGATGAAAATACTGAGATCCATCAGTCTAATTTGGGAGGTTTAGTTTTCAGTTCAAATTAATTGAATAAAATGAGAGCACAGAAAGGAATCAGAGAGAGATATCAACGATGTCATGGCAGCAAATTCCCCAAAGATGAGGCTTTGAAATCATCTAGTGGTACTTAAGACAGAACAAAGGTAATACATAACAGGTTAGAAAAATGCACTTTGTTGAAGCACAATGAATTTTATAATTATAACAATTATCCTAAATATTGATCACTTCATTCACTGATTCATCAATAATAAGTGGCATACAGTTGATGTAAAATATCAAATAAAGGGAAAAAGTCACTGAAGTATTGACATTATATTTTCACAGCAGCAACACACATATAAAATATTTTCTCACATTCTGAATTATTAAGGATCAAAGATCAATGAGTGGGCAGTGTTGAATCTAGGGGAAGTCCTTCTTGATTTCCCATAGCACTGTGTGTATGTGTAGAGTCTGTGTACTTGGTATTCACTTTTTCTCATCATGCAACATCAGCTCTATTCAAGTACAGTTTCACCCTATTGTCTCCTTCAAACTTAAATACTTCCTTAATATACCTACTTGTAAATGAAATCACATCTAGATTTAGTGTTTTAAAGTATGAGTATTTAAGATACAGAAATCAGTCCACAACAATAATGCTGTATGTAATCAAGCAAAATAATGCATGGTTCAGAGTAGTGGAAACAGGCACAATCATTTTACATTAGGTCCAACTGAAGCTTATGAGATGAATGACTTGGTTCATTGACTCTCTGGAATAAGGATGCTCAAATATTTTATCAAGCATTATCTTAGACATTTTAATGAGGTTGTTTTTTGTTGATGTTAGCATTTAAAATAATTGTCTTAAGGGCTAGAGAGATAATTCAGCAGTTAAGAGTACGTTCTGCTCTTACAGAGGACCCAAATTTGGTTCTCAGCACCCATATTAGGCAGTTCACAATGGCCTTTAACTCCAGCTCCAAGGGATCTGACATCCTCTTCTGGCCACCATAGATATTGCATTCATGTGGCATACACTCACATGTACACACACACACACACACACACACACACACACACAAATGCACATGCATTCATAATTAAAGATATTTTTTAATTCTTCACAAACAAGTTGTCTAAATAAAGCTTATTTTTCTTGCTATGGTAAGTGAGTCTGATACAGGTAGATAGCCACCAATTTGAAACATAGTGTCCAAGGAAGGGAAGAAAGATTCCTAGAATAAGAAAATTCTTTCAGCCTAAATGGAGAATTCCTTCATTCAGTTCAAGTCAGACTGAAACACTGCATTTTTGGGACAGTCACTGAAACTGAAGCATGAGTTCTACATGGGTCTCAAGCCTTTCAACCACTAATAAGTTCCAAGGGTCTTCAGCTTGACAGTTTAACCTGTAGGTCTCAAAAGTCTTCCCTCTTCATCACCTCTCCTGTTTATTTCAACCTTTTTCCTAGAAAATTCTGTTAATGTATGAAGAGGGGATACTGAGGAGGAACTTAGAAGCATCAGGAAAGACCATGATAAGAAAAAGGCAGAAGCTATGGGTGAAGAGATTAGGGCAAAATAAATCTAGCTGATAGAGAGTCGTGATGCTGCTGAAGCTGCGGCAAGATATAATGTCATGAGGATTTCTTTTTTTTTTTTTTGGTCTTTTGGAGAGAGCTGTAGGCACAGCTGCCCTGGAACTCACTGTTAAGACCAGGCTGGCCTGGATCTCACAGAGATCTGCCAAGTAAGTATGGGATTAAAGGTGGGCGCCACCATAAAGATATTTGCATGTCAGGGTCCAAGATTTCAGTTTTTTACGTTCATTATTTTTGATATTTTCAGACATAAACACGATGAATTTTAATTATTTATCTTCCTGGAAAGGTTGATTATCTGTTATGTCCCTTCATTGCTCATTTTCAGTATTTTGTGAACAGTAAACTTTGCAGAATGAAGAGAAAATAAACAGATACCAGAGTATCATTTTAGTAGCTCAAATGAGAGAACAACTTACATGAAGCAAAGATAATTCAGAATATGGAAGAGGATTTAAAAGAGATCTAGTTAGTAACTGCAGAGTGATTCAGGACAGCACTGCATTCATAAGATAGAAAAACAAGCTATATAAAGAACCAATTAGAGGCTGAAAAAATTCTTGGAAGTTGAAACTGAGACTAAGTCAGTTCTTCATTCCCTGGCAATGGTTCCTGAGATTGACCATGACAAAAGCTATAGAAAGGGGAAGAAGCTCTGTGGTTGACAGAAAAGATGTGGAGAGAGAAAATTATCTTAGAACTGCTGTTGTAGTAAGGCTACTGTGTTTGTGCTGATTATTGTTAGAAGACGGGCTTATGAGACCAAGGAAATTTGCTTACTCCTATTAATTCTTCCAGTTTTTCATTGACAAACTGTTAGTCTTGTTTATTTTCAGTGTTTTATTCTGGTTGTGCCAGTTATATCTATTGGTTTCAGCAAACACAAACTTTTTTCCCATCTTCAGTATTGTTTATGGCTGATCTTTAAATTTTTGTATTTTTAATTTTATACTTGTAATTTGTGGGCTTTCAAGTCTTAGGTGGTTTCTTATTGATTTTATTTTTGGAAAATCACTCATTAGCCAAATGCAGAAATATTATTAAATCATTCTGGCCAAATATCCAGATCATTTTAAAGATAAATTTGTAGGAATAAATTGTTCTTTCATGGTATGTATTTCTTAATAATTAATCAGCATTTTTTCTATTCATTTTAGTACCTTCATATTTACTGAAACATGTTAATGATCATTTGGGAAAGTATTTGCCAAAGGGGAATTTCAGTGCTCAACACATTAGCTACATAAGTTATGGAAATAGATACAACTCAAATTTATCAAATCACATTGAATATTCCTAAACATTTTTTAAACCTACAATTACCTCACTAAATTATTGGTAATGTTGGGCTTTTAAAATGTAGAAATAAAAAAAAAATCTTGCCATCCTGAAACTTTGTGACTTACATTTAAGAATTTACCACAACCTGAATGTTGTTAACAAAGAAAATTTCTGTTTTCCTTAGAGTTAATAGTCTGCAATGTGCAATGTAGAAAAACGAGCAACATAGAAACATGGAAACCAATCAGTTTGCTAACTAAAATATTGAAGAGATACACCTTTCATGAGCATCTTCAAGACACAGGGAAAAGCAAAGATTTTCCACTTGCAGGAAATAGACATTGTGGTAGTTGGCTGGAAGATATGTGTTAAATAAACTTGTCAGCCTGCTTATTATAAATTATTATTGCTATTTTTGCAAGTAGCATGAATATATATGACAAACCAAAGCTAATTAACTTCTTTATTTAGCATTGTAGTCAATCTCCTTCATGGCATGTACAACTTCATGAAACTTTGCTGAGATATTTGGATTGGAACACCATAATTAATTTATAAACATGAAATAGCTTCGCCTGTCTTGGTTGAACTGAAGAATTACAGTGGCACTTGGAGCTACAGTGTAATATGTCATCACTGAATTTTCACACTTCTGTTCTCCAGTCAGATGATGATTCTGGTATAGGCTTAGTGGGAAGATTACACTATATTTAGTTAAAAGAGAATGAAGATCAGTAGCCAATAATCTAAGGTTGGAATGTCCACTATGTTTGAAAGAGAATCTTAACAGTAATATACTTGATACATAATAAATACATAACAGCAATATACTTGATACAAAGAAATAAATTTGCTTTAAAAGTTAATAATAGGGGGATAGAGAGATGGCTCAGCACATAAGAACACTGACTGTTCTCGCAGAAGGCCCTGATTCAAATCCCAGCACCCATGTGGTAGCTAACAACTGTCCATAACTCCAGTTCCAGGAGATCTGACAGCCTCTTTTGACATCTGCGGGCATTGCATAACATTGGTGCACTTACCTACATGCAGGCAATACATGCATACACATAAAAAAATTAACAATACAAAGAAGCTTGATTTTGGGCAGTTGGGGTTGGGCATATTGTCCAGCTGTCTGATCTAAGAATCGTAAGCAAAGTTCTCAGAGAATTCATGCAAAAATGAGAAAGAAGGATTATATAGTCACTTTCAACTTTCAACCTCAATATCTGTGGGCAAAACATTATTTAAAATCTTAAAAAAAATATTGAACTAGCAAGATTGCATAAAAGGATTACAAGTGATGTATATCGCTTTTATAAAATATTTTCTTTTCAAATAGCAAATTTAACTCAAAAAGAGGACAAAATATTATCAATACTCTTTAAAAATGATTAAAACTATAGGTAATTCAATATGACTATATGGGCTTTTATATTATGCTTTACTAATAAGTTTTACTTTTCAAGTTTCTAGTAATCATATAATCGTGTTTTGAGTTTTAATTTCCATTTCCTTGATGGCTACTAATTTGAGAAAACAGCCTATTTTCATCGACCACTTTCACTGACCATTTTCATTCATAAACCATCATTTGGATTCTAATTATTTCACAAAGAGACAATTCAGTCCTAGAAACATGAGCTGCAATTAATGAAAATGCACACTCTACATATAGGTTGAATGCCTCTCTCAACTCTCACCAGAGACCTTTCCTGTATAACACACGGCGATTAAGACAGAAACCCACAAGAGTTTACTTGTTCACTGATTAGGACACTTATTTTAAAACTCTGCCTACCAAGACTCAGGGATCATGGCAGAATAGGAGATAGAAAGAGTGTAAGAGCCAGAGGGGATGGATGACCATAAGGAAGTCTTTCAGACAGGTGGTCAATTCCACATAGGAACTCACAGCAATGGTGACAACATGCACAAATCTTATGCAAGCTCAATCCAGATAAAATCCCAACATCGATATGGGGAAGTGGGTAAGAAATATCAACACAACCTAAGGCAGTTTTTATTTAATGTATATTTTTTACTCAATTTTTGTGCACTTCATACAAATATCTTAATCAGTTTTATTATGCCTTCACCCATCAACACTCCACATTATACCCTGTTTCCCCCAAAGGATTTCATTTTGAGTCAAGTTTGTGCACTTAGATGTCTCTCAGTGCAAGCTCATCCACTGGAGTCTAGTTAGGGCTGCCAATAGCTCTTCAGAGAAGGCTGGAAATTGCTGTACATTTCCCCATCTATGCAGGAGTTTTTTTTGTTTTTGTTTTTGTTGTTGTTTTTGTTGTTGCTTTTTTTTTCCTGATTGTGTTTGGTCTTGTCTATGCTGAAACCACTTCTGTAAGTTCATCTGAGCAAGTTCCCAGAGACCTTAAACTTTTGACAATTGATACCTGCTGGGAAGGTTAAAGACAGTGTCTTATAAGGATGGTACTCTTGGTGGGCCCAGCTGATGGACATTGACATTGAAGGGCATTTGGGAACATAAGTCAGACTCTCTACGATCAAATGGTCAGAAGGCAGAGAGGTGAGATGCAAATAGGGAAGGGGATCTAAATGCTCCCAAACTATATTGTGTAAAAATTGAAAAAAATCAATAAAGAATTCATTAATTTTTGTTATACATTGGCCTCATGTTCTACTTGTTTGCATTAAGTACAGAAAAAGAGCTTGTGATTACTTTTCTATGTCTATATTAATTCCCCCATAGATATCTGTCATCAAATTTGCATCATAAATTTGAAAATCTGTACTGTCCATGTCTGAAGAGTTCTTTTCTTTGCTAGGATGAGGCAGTATTTCTATTTCCCAGCAAAAGAGGTCTGTGAGTCCGCTGTTGAAACTTGACCACCTGCTTGGTTCCTATGCTACCTGCCCTGATTTAGGAAGAAAATGTACAATACAGAAGTATGAAAATACTAACTGGAAGAGAAGCAAGAATCTGGGTCATGGTGTCGGCAAATTGTGACCATTTATCAGAAATTCAAGGAGGAATGTAAATGAAAATCTTTCCCTGGAAGTGGAGAATCTAAGTATTCAATCTCTTGATTTAAGATAATCTTAGATAAGAATAAGAGGACAAAATAGAAATAATAATTTTCTTTTAAGGAAATAGGGATAAAAAATATTTTCATGAAATTATTTCAATTAAATGTTTTAATTTATTTCTTAGTCTTTGATAGTTTCATAAATGTATATTTTTGTCCTTTTCATCCTCTATTGTGTAATTCATCACTCTTCCTCTGCCTCCTCCTGAAATTTCCCTGCTTCCCAACACATACCCTGCCTACTTTCATGTTTTCTGTGTGTTTAAGTGTGTGAATCACTGAGTTGAATGTTTTTAATCACAAGGTTTTTCATTAATGTTTATATATCTTATTTTGATGTTTAGACCCAAAAATTTGGACTAAAATATCTCTAAAACCTCATCAAATTTCACAGACACTTACACTATCTTTGAGACACTCAATATATAAAAATATGATCAATATTTTGGCATTTTATGACAACAGTTTCTTTAAAGGGAACAAAGGACTGTTTGTTCATATTAAAGAATTAATATATTTAGAAAAATGAAAATCAATAATATGACATTTTGATTAAAATACCAAGATCATAAAATTATTTTTCACTTAATAATTTCAATAGATATGAATGTATGTATTTTTAGCTATTTATGTACTAGAGAAAAAAGTATAAAATGGTGAATGTAATTTGATAATAGTAATCTTGGGACAAATTATTTCATTTTGATTATTGATTATATTAAGAAAATACGGCTTTTTAATATCATTTAATGATTCATTTTCCAACATTTCTCTCTGCTCCATCTCCCTTTAATAAAGTTTCCTGGTCTTCATCCTGGAAACATCATGATTTTCTTTCTTTCTTGGTATCAACTAGGAACCCTGAGCATAGAATGTGTGTGTGTGTGTGTGTGTGTGTGTGTGTGTGTGTGTGCATGTGTGTGTAGCTTCTCACTCATCTCTCCCTACTTTACCAAGCAGCTATATCCATTTAACCAAGATTTTGTTTTACTGTCAATAGAGTTCTTTCCTATGATTTCTCCTAAATTTTCAGATTTTACTACTTTTAGTTACAATTCCCAGCTTTTGTGCTATTTTTGTGCTTTCAGTGGTCCTGTGTCTGTTGTCGCAAATATCCATGGTTCCAAGCCTCCAGATGTGTTCTTCTTTGTTGGATGCTCATACATTTCAAGCACTGATTCAGTGCTGTTTTATTGAGTGGAGCATCTGTTTTCTGCTGTGATTTTGACTAATACTGCCAATAACATGTTTTCCAAATTCATCTTTGCAAATTAAGATGTATTTTGATATACAAGAAACAAGAAACTGCTGAAATGTTAGTATTTACATGTAGTTATGCCGAATGAAGAATAAGCCAAAGAACATGGTAAAATGAAATTGAAACAAATCATATTCTGTTACTTTTTAAATGTACTTCAATTTTATGTTAATTCCTATGTTTCTGGTCTGTTGTGCCAATTTAGTCTCAATGCTAATCTCACTTTTTATATTGAGAGATTCCATTTAAAACAAACTGAATGAATTTTATAATCAGTTTTGTAGAACAGATTAAACTTTTTAGTGGAGTAAATGATTTAGAGATAAATGAAGTTGTTACGTTTTGAGTTAGAAATCGTGATAACACTGAGAGTTTATGAATGTTTGTTCCAAAAAAAAACCCTTCTATTCATTTATTATTTCTTGTGTGTAGGGAGTAGGTGGCATGCATGTGCCACGGCACACTTGTGGAAGTGAGGGTGTCTGCCTTTACGTTCCACATGTTTTGAGGCAGGCTTTCTTACTGTTGTAAGTGAGCTGGCTCAGAAACTTCCAGGGAATCTTTTCCACCTCCTATCACACCATAAGAGTACTGAGATGGTAAACATGTGCTGTCCTTCCTAATTTTTGCATGGATTCTTGTGATCTGAACTTAGATCTTCACACTGGCAAGGAAAGTGTTTGAACCTCTCAGACATCTCCACAGACCTCAATGTAAAAGACATCAATATCTTATGAGAAAGACTGAGCCGGGTATGGAGATGTACAGCTTTCATTTCAGTACTCTGGAGTCAACGGCAGGGAGATCTAGTTAAGTTCTAGGACACCATGATCTACATAGTGATTCCCAGTCCAGCCAGTAAGACATAGTGAGATCCTGTCTCAAACAAATTAACCAAAATTTGATCACAGAGCAATTTGGTTGTAGAATTGGGAGTCTGAGACTATCATTGACATCAAGTGCAAATGATGTGGGAAATGATGTTTCTTCTCACTTGTATAAAAACCTTTGCATGTTTTATATAGTATCTTCTTGAATTTATTCAAATTTATTAAATTAGGAAAGATAGCCATTTGTTGTAGATATGGGGAGACCCCAATGAGTGTGTCTTTTGCAATGTTCAGAAGAAGGCCAGAGAATCGGGTAAGTTTAAGAAGAAGTTTAGGAGGGGAAAAGAAGCTGGCGTGATGGGAGAAACACCACCCTATTTTGATATTCTCTCAAATGCTCAAATGTTGTATTTTGGGTAGTATTTCCTGAATGCCATCATTGATATTCAGAAGAAGGAAATCTGATGTTGAATTGGAATAATGAAATGTGAAATAAGGTGAGAAAATGTAGCAATAAATCAGTAAATATGAAAGCCATTTCTTGAAAGTTAAATCAATGTGCTTCATCTGCAAATTTCAAGAGCTTTCAAGTGGTACACTCAATATGCAAGTGAGCACATCATCATTCAGAGATACATAAACTCTTTAAATAATAATATATTTATAAAATTCAGAAGCATGATTTCCCCTAATAACCTTGTCCAGATCAAATACTCTGAAAACATGAAGAAATTAATGTGTATATATATCGTCATTACTACACATTCTGGTTTTCAAAGTCAATGAAGAAACAAATTATAAAGAACAATATATGTTAGAGGCTGATACATATGCATATGCTATTTATTTTACATAAAACATAAATTTTATTTCAGACTTCTAGATGACTGGCTATGACTTCTAACTGATTTGAAATTCTATATTTAGACAGTTTAATCTGTTTACATTTTAAGAGTAAGCATATTTTATATCATTTTTGAATGCATATTTCACCTTACAAACTTTTGTGGGATCCCTTATAGTAAGTTTCTAAATCTTTAAGTCCACTATTTTATTTTGAATGGAATTTATACTGCAGCACTAATATGTATATATAGTCATGCAT
>NW_008348789.1:2188720-2190291 GCF_000622305.1 Nannospalax galili
CATGATTTTCTTTAATCTTTTGTTAATAGAACATTTTCCTTTTTTGACAGTAATAAAAACTATTTTCAATATCTTCAATGTAAGAAAGTAAATTTACTCTTATGTATGAGTTCTCTTCAGTATGAATTCTGTTTCTCCAGTAATATGGCTTTTTATGCTTCTTGCTAACCATAGCATACTGAAGGAACTAAAAGGAAACATTTTATTTCATACATTGAAATTATTATTATTTATATTTTATTTTATGTCTATGAGTGTTGTGTCCACATGTATGTAAATGCACCCACACATGCAATGCCCATAAAAGGGAGAAGAGGGCATCAGATGCTCTGGATCTGTAGTTATGGATGGTTTTTAGATGCTATGTGGGTGCTGGGGACTAAACATGAATCCTCTGCAAGAGCAGCCAGTGCTTTTAAATGTTGAGCCATCTCTCCAGCCCTATTTCAATGCATCATTTTTCCTGGCACTACTAATGGCAGGAGTTGACAATTAATTCAAATTTCTAAAATCTGGAGACATTCAGTTAAACCAGAGCCAAATAACGCCATTTTCTTCCTTCCATCATGAAATAAAATGGAAGAGATGATCAAGTCTGTTAATGGAAACAGCTAACACCTGTATCTTTACACAAGCATTGAAAACACTGGTGTGTACAGGGCAGAGACTGTAGCTACATCCTGAAAGAGTGCAGTGAAGTTGTCCCTACAGTGAAAATGGAGAAATACCATTAATAGTCCTCAAGGATTACTTTGCACATACACCATCTATGTGACCTACCCATGGCTATCTGATATCTGAGGTTTCTATCACTAATTTTTCTCATATATATATGCTTTTGAAGCCGGGGCCACTATGCTTATGAGAAGTAGAGCTCTGGCAAACACATATTAAGTTACTACATGTCTTGCTTGTACATTGAAACTCTTAGAAATTTGCCATTAAAAATTATTCGTAATTTGATTTTGACAGTAAAATAATTTAAGTTCAGTTATTCGCTCTTTCTTTAAAAGAAAATATATTGCCTTATTTTCTTATTCCTTCCCTTTTCTAAGAAAAGTATCAAAATTAAGTTATTTAGCTGAGTCATCATACAGGAAAGAATGTATATTTTAAAGAAATACAGGAAAAACAGTTTACCACTACTGCTTTTTTCTTTTTATTTTACTGGAAGTAGAGTGGTTTCTTGGATTTTTGATGATTATTCAAATCTTGTCTTTCCTGTATAATGCATCATCTAATGAAAATTATGCTTTTTGCTAGGTACATCTCCCAAACACCATCACTTAAACCTGAGTCTATAACAGCAGATATTGGAGGCTGGTGAGTACCCACTAGGACTTCAAAGCTCTTTTTTCTGGAACAACAAAAAAATGGATGAGACACATGAACAGTAGCAGAAACAGAGATAATTTATTAAGAAAGAATATTGTTCCAAGTGAGAACGTGGGCCAGAGATGAGAGAAAAGAAAGGTTAGAAACTAAGTGACAACCAATTAGGATTGAGAGTTGTATAACCCATTGGTTTTGGGATGGGTTGGTTAGAGTGGGTGGTTTTTTTTTTTTTTTTT
>NW_008348789.1:2190307-2192143 GCF_000622305.1 Nannospalax galili
GCATGATGTATTACATGTAGGAAAGGGGATTGAAAGAGAATTTCCACTTTTTCTGCCAACTAGTTTCTTTCATATGCTTATCCACAGCCTTTGTGTCATGTCTCTTGGACTTTTATTTCTGCAGCATTCTCCTGTTTCAACACAGATATTATAACTGCACCCCATTTCCATGAGACAGGAGGAAAGCACAAAGTTGCTCTATTTGTTTAATCTGGCTCCCATAACAGAAAACCACCGACTTTGTGCCTAAAGACTTTATGTGCATGGTTTTGAAATGAAGACATTCAAGACCAAACACAATCAAGGTAACAAGAGAGGTCTCATTTTCTGTCAATGCCCCTTTTTCCTGGCTTGCAAATAGCTTGCTTTTCCTTGTATCTTCACATTTATTTTACCCCTGAGAGAGAAAGAGAGAGAGAGAGAGAGAGAGAGAGAGAGAGAAGAGCAAGAAAGAGAGACACTATTCATTTTGGTGTTACTTCTTATAAAGTCACAATTAAGTTTTCAACATTAAGTCCTCCATGTATTGTGTATGTTTATATATTTTGCAGTGTGGGTACATGAGTGTGAGTGTGTGTACACATGTAGTGGCTCTGGCCAGGTGTTTTCTTCTATTATTTTCTGCTTATTTTTTATTATTTTTATTTTATGTGTGAGAATGTATTGCTTGCATGTAGATAGGTGCACCCATGTTGTGCAATGCCCATGGAGGTGAGAAGAGGGTGTTGGATCCCCTGGAACTGGAGTTGCAGACAGTTGTTAGCCACCAGGTGGATGCTGGAAATTGATCCTGGGTCCTCTGCAAAAGCAGTCAATGCGCTTAACCACTGAGTCATCTCTCCAGCCTCTCTGCTTATTTATTTTTCAACCATGTTCTGTCAGTGAACCCTGAACCCACCAGTCAGCTAGGCTGTCCAGCTAAGAAGCTCCCAGGATCCTCCTGCTTACTCCCCTCCCCCAGTACTGGATTGCAGACATGTATCTTCATACTCAGCATTTTATTGGGATTTAATCTCGGGTCCTCATGCTTATGAAGGGCGGTTACTGACTGGACCATCTCCTCAGACCTCTCATTGTACTTCATGTTTTCAGAGGTCCTATTTCCAAATCATGGAGGGTGAAGCCCTCGGTGTACAATTGTGATTGGGGATCATTCAGTCTATAAAATACAGATTTTCAATCTAGGCACTGTGGGTAGATCATTGGAGTTAAAACCAGTTATAGCTCATGCCTTTCTGGTCATGGACCTCTCTAATTCAAGATATATTCTTTCCTTCCCTTTTAATGATTTTCTCAAACAGAGTAAATCACATTTGAATTGACTTTTACACCACAGATAAACCATGTATTACAACTGTGAATTTAATTTTATTATCTTTCACATCAGCTGATGTTCAACTTTTTATCATGTGAAGAACTAGCATATTCTGAACTAGTATGAATCAAAGAAGGTGAACTGATTTTTCTAGTGACCCTATTAATTCCAAATTTTCTTATTTTCTCTTGAAAATAAAATAATACGTGATAACATCAGTGTTATTGCCTACATAACTTCATAAAATTGATCGAAGCACATAATTCTAACTGGTGCTTAAGAATTCACACACAATGGCAACGTTAGAGTTGAAAATGGCCCCCAAAGGGCCATTGTAGTTGGCGGCATCATCTGGACAGCTCTCAAAAGCAGCAGCTGGGGCTGGAGAATCTTGGGTGCAAAGTCAAAATTTTGCAGCAGCAACTGCAAAGCCCTAAGCTTCCATTGCCAACAGCAGGCTGCCATTTGACAGTTCACCCCAGGCCTACTGACACTGACAACCAGGTGCCTATTTCCCCATG
>NW_008348789.1:2192256-2197725 GCF_000622305.1 Nannospalax galili
TGGATGATGCCAGGGAAAGTGCATAGAGCAGTTGCCCTGATTGAGTACCTTCAGGTTTTGGTGGGCTTTCTGTTTCCCTTTTCAGGTTGACAGCTCTTTCCTGATTGGTCTAATTTTAAAACTCATGTGCATGCATATTCAGACCATTGGGCCCCACTAGACTGCATCTAACAGGGTACAACGCAGAGTTCTGGAACCTCTGGGTACCAGAATGAGTCTAGCTGTAAAATGGTTCTAAGTTCAGGCTAGCGGCTTGCCTCCTAGCACTCACTGAAGAAAGAAAAGGAAGGCTGTTCCTGAAACTTCCCAAAGACGGGATCTAATTCATCAGAGATAGTGGCTCACATTCACACTGTTGTTGCACCTGCTTCCTGGGCAGGGAATTCGTTCCTCGGGATCAAGGCCATTACTGCCTCAGCTTTCAAAACCCACTGCTTTAGCGGAGACGTGGGAACTCACTTCAGCTTTCCACACCAGCCAGAGAGAGGAGACCTGCCACTCCTGTCACTTTCCTGGGTAAATTATTCTTCACAGAAGTGCTTTGTCAGGGACTGTTCTAAGCTGGACCACAAAGCTGAGAACTTCTGAGCTGTAACCTTGCCAGCAGACTTTCAGCTGGCACACAGAAGGCTTCAGAGACCACAGGGGTCTAACATTTGCAACCTCTCAACTAGGCACACAGAAATTTGCAGAGGACTTATACCTGACACTACCAACTGGTCAGAGCTGGCATCCTGCTGCCATGAGCATCTCAGAGATTCTATTTTCCCCTTTGGGTTTTTACTTTCCAATTTGAATTTATCATCCGGTCTGGTAAACAATAGTTAGCCCTGTTTGAGGTGGAGGTCTCCAGGCCACTGGAAGCTTGCTCATGGGAGCTGTGGCAGTGGTGGCATAGAGCATGGGACCCATGTCAGTTCAATTGAACAAGCGTCCAAAGGGGAGTTGAGAAATAGGTGGCAGACCAGCATTAGATTGAGAATTATTAGAGACTGATTGCTGCTGGGTGAGAGAGAGTATAACTTACATATGACCACTGGATGGGCAGACTAGACTCTAGTAGACACATTTACACTGAAGGACATTTGGGTACAAACACCTAAGTGAATAAAACTCAGCATGGGGGAGACATGGCTGGGGTAGGAGTCTGGATTTGAGTGGGGAATGTATGAAATTTTAGACACTCAATAAAAAAAGTTATCCATGTTTGTTCACCCTTTACTCTCTGACCACTTTGTTTTCAGAGAAAGAACAAGATGAGAACTCAAGATAGGAGAATCAAATGTCTCACCAATGGCATATTTCAGGAAAATTAAAGATAAAGATGTGTTGCTGTTCAGTATTTGCACTAATAGTTGAGCAAAATTTCTATAATTTTCAAAGCCATCTTTGGTGCTCTCCTGTCTAGCAATCTTTTGTGTAAGGTTCAGTACCTTTACAGCTATTTCTGTGACTGAGTGAAAAAAAAAATGCCCCAGTGTCTTGTGAGGAATGGCTATACCTTTCAATATCAAACACATGCACAATTGGATGTTTATTGTAATAAGAATAGCTTTACCCCCATGTTTGAAGCAATGATAAATATATTTCATTACTGTGAAGAACAGAAGATAGTGATGTTGTTTGTCTCTTAAAAATTCAAAAGCTTGGGGCGGGGAGATGGCTCAGCAGTTAAGAGCATTGGCTGTTCTTTCAGATGACAGGGGTTCGAATCCCAGCATCCACATGCTGGCTAATAACCATCTGTAACTCCAGTTCTTCGGGATCTGAAGCACTCTTCTGACCTCATGGATAATGCATGACATGCGTCTACTTACATACATGTAGGCCATACATGCATATACAGAAAATAAAAATAATAAATAAAATATTTTTTAAGAGCTCAGAGTTTTGCGAGGATAATGCATTTCATGCTTTGATGGCAAACCTTGGGAGCCTATTGCCAAGCAGTGCAGAAAATATTAATTGCTTATAAACAGTATTTGCCTGTGTCATTAAACTTGATATTCATAACCACTAGATTAATAGAAATAAATCTTTTATAACCGCTAACAACTCTTAGAAACCTGGGGCATAGCAATTAACAGTGAATATTTCTAAGAGCTTAGCTACTTTCTTTGAACAACATATTTATGCAGAAGAGGAGGAATGGGGCAGAAATGAACATGAGACTGGAGAGATCACCAGTTGAACTGGGATGCAGAGCGTCGTGGGTGATTTTACTCTCTGGTTCTTTAGCTACTCCATGCAGTTTTGTAATCACAGATGCATTTTATGACTAAATGATCTGATGATTTTCATGAAGAAGAGCTAGGAAGTAGAGTTTATTGGATTCCTCTCAGCCATGTCTCCATTAAAGGCCACAGATGAGGAAAAGAAAGATTCAGTACTGAATTTCTTACTCCCTTAACAACTCTGAAACTATCTCATTTGAAGCCATTTTCATAAATTCTGATACCCATTATTTTAAACAATCCTCAATCAAGCTAAATATCTATATGTCTAGCAGTATGTGTTTGGCTAGTTCTTTGATTTTTAAAAATTAATTTATTTGATATGTTTTTAGTAAAAGTTTAACAGTGAAGATCCATTAATCATGATGTGTGTTTTATATTTTATTGACCTTAAACCCTAAGTGGAATTCAGCTCTAGAAGTGAAAGGTAATTCATCTTCCACTTCAAGCAAGTCTAAAAGATTGAATTGTGTTAAATGATGTGCTGCACTTTCTCAGATGTTCATTACTGCCCGATATGGATTTTGCTGAAATGAACAAACTCACTTACAGAAACTCTTTACGTTAGAGTCACTTATTGAGCCAAAATTTGATGCTGTCCTTTTGAAGTATGGTAGACAATGTCTTAAAAAGAAAGATAACAATTTATCTAAAACATTTGATTATGAATATCTATATGCAATTATTTATTTTCAAAGGCATGCATAGATGCAGTTTGTGTGTTAAAATTATGTATTTTAATGGATTCATATAATATATCAATATATTTTCTTCACATTTTATTTAAGAAACAGATGCTCTAGATTTATTTAATATTCTTATTATGATACTATGTATATTGTCTGGTTTGGGGGTATTTCTCCAAAAAGAGATAAATACCCTGACATGCATCCATATACACATGAGAAAATAAGGTAATCTACTAATCTGCTCTATTAGTAGGGTCTCATGGAACCCATTTTGGCTTCAAACTAAATAGTTAGAGATGACATGGATTTCCTCACCCTCCTTTCTCTGTTCCTAAGGCCTGGGATTGTGTGCCATCATACCTATGTTATATTTTTACAGACTGAAGAAAATTATCAATGATTTTAGACAGAACTGTGAAAATTACCATAATTGACAATAGTTAGCTACATGTTTAAATACTAAGTAGATTACATTTTAAGACTATTAAAGTGTGTCTGTATTCATAAAAATATCAATAGCATATTTTTATTTTAAAAAATTTTATTTATTTATTTTTAAAAATTTCATATGTATGGATGTATTTCCTGCAAGTATGCAAGTGCACCTGTGCCATGCAATGCCCATGGAGGTATGAAGAGGGCATCAGTTCCCCTGGAACTGGAGATAGGTTGTTAGTCACCATATGGCTGCTGGGAATCAAACGCGAGTCCTCTGCAAGAGCAGCCAGTGTTTTTAACCACTGAGCCATCTCTCCAGCTCGGAATTATATCATATTTTTAAATGCTAGGGACATTTTTAAATGCAGTCTGACATGCACCCACGGTGTTTGTGACAGCATCCACAGGACCTGCACAAACCAAGCTAGACAATAACACAGCATGAATGAGAGAGATGGGAAAGAGGCTCCACTCTAGCTGAGGATGGATTGGCCTGAAGGAGGGACAGTCAGCTTTCTTTAAGCCAGTAATGCTGGGTATGCCAATCAGACTCCAGGGGATGGACCCACACCTAAGAGCATAGGAGGACCATAAAATAGACTCGATAAGCCTTTAAAAAATAATAGAGGGCATGAATTTGGGACTAGAAATGTACTATAGGGATGAAGAACGGGGAGGGGTCTGAAAGGCATTAAAACACTTTGCATGAAACAACAACAAAAATAATAAAGCAGTTCTATGGAGAGGTATTTGTTGAATATTCTAACTAATAATTGCACAATATTTGGCTCAAGAAAGAATCTTGAGTTGTTCTTGTTGACGCATTAACTATGGCTCTGAAATATCATTGGGGAAAACTAACTCATGAGCAGCATCTTATGGTGGAAAATTTATCTTGCACGATCTTGTCTTGTGTTTCCTAGGTGGAAACAAAATGAAAAGAAACACTTAAATGTATTTAACTGCTGCAACTTGGCAAAGACTATCACAATCTTCATATATTTCTTTTGCTTTAATAGTACTAATGAACCTTAGATTATGGAACTTAAAAATGGAGTATTTGGAGGAGGATTAGATGACTGAGTGCACAGTGTGCATGCATGAGGACCCAAGTTTACATCCCAAGACACACATACAAAGCTGGTTGTAGTGGGTTACAAATGACAGCACTGGGGAGGCTGAGGCAAGCAGATTCCTTGAGCTTGATAGACAAGCTATCTGACCAATCAGTGAGCTATGGGTTCATTGAGAGAGCCCGTCTAGAAATATGAGCTAGAGAGCACTTGATGAAGACCTCAACGTGTACACATAAACACATGAGCACACACAAAGCTTGGACACACACACAATTAGTATTTATTTAACTCTTCAAATTTAATGAGTTTTTTAACCATACAATGGACATAACTGAATTTTCCACAATGGATGTCCTAGATCTGAGGTTTTTTAAAATTATATTTATTATTTTTGGTTTATGTGTGTGTGTGTATTGCCTGCATGTAGGTAAGTGCACCCATGTTGTGCAGTTCCCGCAGAGGTTAGAAGAGGCTTCCTGATTCCTTTGGACTGGACAGCTGTTTGCTGCCATGTGGTGATGGGATTTGAACTTGGGTCTTCTGCAAGAGAAACCATTGTTCTTAACTGCTGACCCATCTCTCCAGCCCTGTAGATCTGAGTTTCTTAAACTATGGGCTTCAACCCCTTCTAGAATTGTGAAGATAAATGTGTGGGTTGCAAAATATTTGATAGAAGTAAAAAGTTCTGAACACACAGTGACCAAAACTTAATTCAAAATCAAACACATAATCATTTGGAGAGGTTTTTGGCAGAGCTGAACAACACTATTCCATTGAAATCTTGGTTCTGGAAACAGAGCATGCACACTTTGCATTATAAGTCACTTAACACATATGAATGCTATGTGAAACATCTCAACTTCAGTTTCAGACAACTGTTTAAATAGTGTGCTGGATAGCTTTAGTGTCAACTTGACACACCTGGGTTGAGGGAGCCTCAATTGGGGAATTGCCTCTATTGGACTGGCCTGTGGCCATGTCTGAGGGGCATCTTCTTGATGAGTGATGTGGGAGGGCCCAGCCCACTGTGGG
>NW_008348789.1:2197829-2204307 GCF_000622305.1 Nannospalax galili
GTTCCTGTCCTGAGTTCCTAACTTGGGCTCCCTGATGAACTGCATGTGACCTGGGAGACGTAAGACAAATAAACCCTTTCCTCCCCAAGTTGGTACTGGTCAGAGTGTTTTGTCACAGCAATAGAGAACAAACTAAGACAAATAGTTTTAATTGAATCTGGTTTTGGATAAGAAAAGAATTTTCAAAAATTTCCGAAATGGTCACAACATAATTCTACCTTGTACTATTTGTATTTTTTTTATTATTCTGTGGTTGTTATTATGAATAAAGTTTTTCTTGAGTCACCGTTAACTGATCATAAGATTGAACAAATGGCTTATGATTTAGTCAGAAGAGCAGAATCATTGGAAAGGGTTGATTCACTGTTTCCGTTTCCCAGTAGGTTTTTCTATCAGCTCATAAGAGAGACACGATTAGCCAGGTGATGAAAATCATGATCACTGCATTAGAACTTCACATGAATCCTGGCTTCCCTATTTTTTTCCCTTTTTTATTGAATTCTTGTGAATTTAATATAATATATTTTGATCTTTTTTAAATGTCCTCTCCTCCCTATCCACATCCCCCCTTAATACTTCCACTCAATTTTTGTACTCTATTTTTTTTGCAAAGCATCAGTCTAAGCATTGATGATTATAAAATCAAAATATTGATCATTGCATTGAAGATTCTCTGTGTCACACAGTATTGAATAAGCAAGATTTAATTATTGATACACAGTAAAAATCACATCCATTCCATTACTTTCATTAAACATGAAATTTTTAAATCTTTAATAAATGTTAAATTTATTTTTTACACATAATTGTATTGAAATAAGCATCGTTATGTTTTGTTATTAAGAAATATTTGATTTGTGTGCTTAGTTTATATCTTTATGCAGTCAGGGATCATATAACAATTTCTTGTATGGAAAGAAGTAACAATAAAAGCACTTTAAGAAGTTCTTCCCTAGAGAAAATCACAGAGAAGACTTTGGGAAGAATGAAAATTCTCCAATGCTGGACTGTATCATTAATATCAACTGCATAATAACCAATTACAAAGAAACACTGTAACACAATTATTTCTGTCTTTTTCCCCAAACCTATCTATGGGATATATAGCTCTCTATCATTGTATAAAGACTTAAAACACACAATTGCATTTAAATATTTAACTTTCCAATGGTGCACTGTAGTGGAATATTACTCATAATACATTAAAACTTACTGTACTCTCTCTTTACAAAATTATAAGAACACAATAAAAATCCAAACTGAGTCCACTACTTTCATTTATGGGCTCCAGTAATAAGCAATATTTCCATCTGTGATAGCTGGTACTCTGTTTAGTAACATTGATTGAGATCATGAACACATGCTTAAAGTCTTCTTTATCTGGGACCCAGATTGACATTGGTCCAGTCCATAATTATTGAAGTTTCATGTGTGCACTATATGCTATTCCATTGAAACGTCTCAATTTCTTATGACTGTTATTGTATCCATATGAACTTTAAAAAATGTTATTGGTTAACCAAAATAATGGGACAATGATAAATATAATGTCTACAAGTGTAGGATAAACACACATACCCTTAAAATATTACAGGATAAAAGTAGTTCAATGTAGGGAAACACTGTCATGTTCTTTGAACATCTAACATGACCTTCTGTCCTCTTGAGGAGTCAGAGTTCACTCCTTTCCCCTCAATCCCTGTCTTTGAGGTTGCCCATTGCCAAGAAGGGACAGGAGGTTGTAGTTCCTTTGCCACCGGAGCAGAAATATAAACTGTTTTAACCTTATATCTTATCTACAGTCAGGAAACTATCTCCAGTGTAATTAATATGGAGATAGGGTGACTAGATCATAAACTACACTCAAAGTTCTTTCTTTACAGTCCTGAGGGGAAAGATGTTTTACTAGAAATACACACACACACACACACACACACTCATGCACACAAACATGCGCACACATGCACGTGCACAACTGTGAATAGAAAATGAGAAAGCAATGCAAATATGGTGATTTCTTTAATAGTAAATCAAGTTCTTAAATACTTAATGTATTTGTTTTGATTTTGGATGGCTTCATATGAATGATATTCAAAATTGAGCGATGTGTTTATTGATTTTCAATTCATCTTCAGTCTTTTCTCACAAGATTGATTCTAAGTGTTTGGAATGGAGACTTACAATTAAAAATTAAAGTTACATATATTTAATAATTATTACACAAGGTCACAATTGAATAAAACTTATTTTAAAATTTAACTACCAAATTATAAAGTTGTAACTGTGTATATTTGAACCAACTGGGCCGCAACTGATACAGAATTCTTTTAAATTAGTGGTTTAATAAGAGGAGGCAGCCTTTTTTTCAGATTCTGCTAATTACTTCAATAGTGAAAATAGTTTAGACATCTTTTAAAAATATGTATACTGGTTGATTTTTTTACTTTTTGCTTTTATTATTTCACTACATTGTTAAGGTATAATGTATAAACAGATGACAAATTATTAATATTAGAGTTGTCAAAGAAAGAAAGGAACCAGTACAAATTCAGATGAGTAAGTTTTTGAAACATGAAGGACTTTTTAAAGAAAAAAGATGTGATCTACAACATAATCATTTTAATATTTTGATTTATTAAAACCTAGGTACTTATTTTAAATGTCTGGATTCAATAATACTGTTAAAAATTATGATACACCATTGCTTTGGGCTCAGAAAAGAACAAATCATAATGCTTAAACTTGTGAAGCGTAATATGATCCAAATAAAACTTTAAAGAAACAGGCAAAATTTAAGCAAATTGTTGTGCCCCCTCTCCATAACTTCCACCCAGTGACTGAGATATCCACCAAACAACTGGAAAGGGCTCAGACAACATCAACCTTTGTCATAAAGTCATAAATATAGATTGTGGCAGTGTCACATTGTTGAGAAACTTCGCTCTTGGTGTAGTTTAGGCAAGAGTCGGTCAAAACTTGTTCTGATTCTGCTCAGAACTGTTCTCTCAGAACTGAACTCAGTCTTATTGGTCCATCTACTGCATTCTATTCTATCCCATAGTCTAACAAATGACTCCTCTCATATTTACTGAACTGCAAATCAGTTTTTGGTAACAGTTTTACAAAGGAAGAAGGTGTTTTATTTGACCCTCCTGACTCAGAAAAGTGCATGAGGCCACCGACAGATAGGATCAGCCTATGCTTTCATATTGCTTGATGTTTTTTGTAATGTCATTGTTGTTTTCAATGCCATCATTGTCACATCTCATGCATACATAAATTATTCTGAGCCAGGGGTATAACTGAATCACAAATAGGAAACATGGTGTAAGATTAAACCTATGCATCTAGCTTAGATTGCAAGAGTAAGTTACATCAGGATTTCAAATCTTTGCATTGTTTGCTTTAGAAAGTGTACATGGTGTTAAAGTTTCTCAAAACATTTGATTAACTTGGTTTACAGGGTTATCTAAAATTGAATATTGTAAAAGCTTGTTGCAAAGAATCTGTCTCGGTGTCAGTCCCTCACTCAGTAGACAATTATCTGACCACTTTTGATTTATTACGAAGATGAAGAGTATACATTTTTACCTCTTCTTTGTCAATATAAGTAAAAATCCATGCTTTCACAATAGTTAAGGTAGACTTAGGGCTAATTACATACTTTCACTATGAAAATATTATTTTAACATTTGAAACTAGAAGAGCTGACAAAAATATTCTTGCCTCTCCCCTTGCTTATATGTTTAAGTCTCTGAAAACACACTTTAGGATATTATATTATTTACCCTGACTCATTTCCTGCTGGAATAAACCCAGACTCCATTATGAACGCATGTATAAAAGGTATGGAAAGACTCAGAAATATTTTTGCTTACATCACAGGAAGTCATCATCCTGGTAACATGATGGATCTTTGGGTACCATTGCTCACATTTAGGTGATATTTTGATTATTTGAAAAGTATTAATTAATTTGAAATATCACAGATACTTTAAAAAATAGCTAATTAGTTTCTTCAATTTAGAAATATATACAAACACCAGTCACATAAGCAAGATAATCACATAGCATGCTTTAGAGTGTAAACAGAGTATTTAATTAAAATTGACTCTGAGATAAATTACTTGATCATGTAATTTAATAAATAAGCACTGAAACAATAAATTGTAATACAAATATTTACTTAGCCATTACTGCATTTTTTGTTTGTTGCAATAGTTGCTGCATTGACTTCAGTGTTATTCTATATAATCTTTTAGTAAGAAAATAAAACAAAATTCTGTTTCTTCATCACTTCCCAATATGCTTTTCTATTGATGTGTCCTCAAAATTCTGTGCTTGCTCTATCATCCATTCATTTTTATAGTCAGAAAATGTTCAATAATTTCTTGAGAAGAACAGAATAACAAAATGGCCATTAATACTAATCATTTTCTGGAACTAAAATGCTATTGCTTTTTCTTATTCTTCATTTATTTCTATTTGGTATTTTTACTGCATTGAGGCTGGAAAACTTGGTGTTATTTTCAGGCACTTAGATGCTTTAGTAGAGGGGAATGGAAGGATAGAATGAGAGAGAGGAAAGAGAAGAAAGGAAGGAAAAAACAACTCTGCCAGTTGGTTGTTTCACTATTTATTTATGCATTATTTATTTAAATAACTTATTTGTGGCAATGTAGATTGAATCCAGGGCCCTGTATGAGAATAAGCAAGTACCATGCATTGTATCCTTACTATATGTTTGTGTTTCAGCTTTATTTTATGTGTGTGTTTTCTCTGTATGTTTGTAAGTGCACCACATGCATGCATGCCCATGAAGGCCAGAGGAGAGTCTCAGATTCCTTGGAACTGGAGTTAAGGATGAACGCTGTTAGCCACCATCTGTATATTTGGAACTGAATGCAGGTCCTCTGGAAGAGCAGTCAGTGCTCATAATTTCTGAGTTATACCTCCAGCTTTCCTGCTTGGTTTCTTAAGAAAATATAACAGTGTTTTCAGCACACTGAGTTTGGGTACCATACAAAAACTGAAAACCATATAATCACCAGACATATTAGCAGAGTCTCTAACCCAAGGGACACACCTTTGGGGAGATGGGAGGCAGAGATATACTCACATATCTACATGCATATACTCACACATATACTAAAGAAAAACACAAATCTGAAGCGATCATTTATTTAGGTGACATAAAGACGAAACTATTGCATGATGTATTTTTTCTATGTGAAGAAAATTATTAAATTTATTTGAATTATTTTTTCATATAATGATAATATGGAAAATTTATGAGGAAATCTTTGTCATATCATCCAGAAATGTGATTTTTGTTTACTTTCCAGTAAGTTTAGAATCATTATGCATCTTTCTGATTTATTTGACAGGCTTCTTTAATTTTAAAGAGATATGTACACATTTTATGCCAATGTTATGTAGGTTTTGCTTTTATTTATGCCAACCACCATTTCTTTAGCACATGATTTTTTTGTTTATAGATTCCTATACAAAATATATTACAAAATATTTTAGAAGTTTCTTTCTACTTATCTTTTCTTCACATTTTAAAGAGAGCATCAAGCATCCAAAGATGGCTTTCAGAGATTAGAGAATTCTGGGGAATTTTTGCATGATGTTTAATATAAGACTTGAGCATTGCTCATGACATTATTTTCTAAGTGCTTCTGATGTAAAACATTAGCAATGTTTATAACAATCTTTTAAATTCTTTCACATTATTTTTGTCAAAATATTTGTGTATTTAAAAAAAATTATTATTAAATCCACTTTCAATTATAACATTGCATCCTGGGTTCTAATGTTTAAATCATTGCAATGAGAATAATTCTCTAAAAAACATTAAAATCATCAAGATGTGTAAGTACTACAGTGAATATTTTGTAGATTAAAATGTAGTATACTTATTTTTCTTAGTGGAAAAGATACAGACATAGCAGATTAAATATAGGATTCCATTTCACTGTGGTACTCCTACACTGTAAGTGGTCCCATATCAGATTTGCACATGGAAAGTTAACTTCACAACATTTTCATCATCTCTTGGAGATATATAAAGGGATTAGTTTGGAAAAATGAATATAACTGAATCTTTTCCCATTCTCTGGGAGATGTGGAACTGGGATATCACTTCACTTTCAACCTGAGCTGAGTGCAGAGCCTGTGCTTTATGGTGCATTCTCTTCATTGCGTCATGCTGCTAAATTTAAGTGGCAAGACCAGGTGTGGTGGTGGTGGCCTCATGCCTTTAATTTCAGCACTTGCTAGGCAGAGGCAGGTGAATCACTGTGCGTCTGTGAGATCAAGTCCACCCTGTTGAACATAGCTACTTCCAAGCCAGATGGTACTATAATGTTTTGCAGCTCAGATTTTTTTTTTTTTTTTTTTTTTTTTTTTTTTTTTTTTTTTTTAAAAAAAAAAAAGAGGACGATAAATCTTTCACTGTGATATATCAAAATAA
>NW_008348789.1:2205274-2209150 GCF_000622305.1 Nannospalax galili
TTTTGTAATTTCATACAAGTTCTTTATCAAATTTATATCTCCCTCCCCTATCCATGTTCCCCATCCCCACACCAGACTTCATGTATTCTGCCATATGTGTTAAGTCCTATCTAGTCAAGCTTTTGTACAAAGATGTCTTTCAGTGAATATTGATCCACTGGCGTCTAGTCAGCCTACCTAGAGATCATAAGTAAGGCATATTTTCCCTTTCCCAGCAGCAATCAGGTCCCAATATATCTCAGTCTAAGGCCAGCTCAGCACCTATGTCTCTCCTCCCCTCTGGACCCTTGTCTATTGAGTTGGTATGGGTCCCATGCTTGATGCCAACAATCCCACAAGTTCACATATGTAAGCTTCCAGTGACCTGAAAGCCTCTGATTTCCTTTGTTCATGAACCAGCCTTGGTGTTTCCAGTATTTCAGCTGCCTCTTCAAGAATGGTCCCTGAGCCATGGGTAGATGAGTTTCAGTATAAGAGTCCTATGCAAGGATACAGAGTTTGAGGTTTCTTATTCTTTAAAACGTGGCCAGTTTTGGCCATCTGTGTGTTTCACACTCTATTGTATAAGGAAGCTTCACTGGTGAGAGTTGAGAGATGAATTAATTTTCTCTTTATTCCTTATTCTACTATGTTCCCTGAGCCTTAGGTGTAGAGGTTCAACTGTAGATGTGTCACCTAGGACTGGGCATCTCTCAGACATATATCTCTGTGTCTGACTAGTTGTGGAATTCTGCATCCATCTGTTACAAATAGAAGCTTCTGTGATGAGTGGTGTATGGTATGCTTGTCTTCAAATATAAGGATCTATATTTAGCATATGGTAAGAAATTTCATTTGTCTAGAGATATGACAGAGATAGGGTTTTCTCTAGGATCTATGTCATCTCCTGCCATGTGTTATTGGCTGAGTTTACAGAAGCACCCATGAGTTCATTCCCACTGAGAGGACTTAAGTCCAAGTAGGCAACTGTTGATTACCCAACACTCCCACCCCACATTACAGTGTCACTGCTGCACCAATAGAGGTAGTTTGCTGTTCCTGTAGCTATGGTTATTAAGATTTAGGGCTGGGTTGGACCATTGGTTGTTAGTCTCCCTTAGCAGTTTACATATTATCATCTAATATTATGAGAACTAAACTTCAGGTAAAATGTTTCCAAGTCAGTTGCTGCTCTATTGCTCCAAGTCCTGTATCTGAAGTATGTTCTGGGAGATAACCAGGAGCTTTGACAACAGCCTGTTTAATTGTGGGAGTCTCCTGAACCACTCCCACAAATGACTCAAACAGAGGTCTCATCTGTCTAGCACACAGCTCTTCCTTGCCACACTGCCCCTCTGTATACATATGCACAAATGTTTAGATACTGTAAGTGCATTTCTCATGGGGTTTCAGGGACAAGACATTTCCTTCTGGGTTCCCTAGCACCCCAAGATTCATTCATTTCTATGCTATTTCCTCAAATCTGACCTCCCACATCCCTCCAGTACCATGATCACCATTATCCCCACCTCAATAAGCACTGCTTCCTGCCATCCCACCTCTCCTGACTTCTCTGCCCCCACACACAATGGCCCTTGAATGTCCCTCCTTCCTCTACTCCATGCCGAACACTCCCACTTTCCACACCTCCACCCTGTTCCCTACAAACCCCCTCTTTTGGGTTCTTTCCTTCCTTTACCTCTGTATATCCTTTCCATTTCCCTGGCTCCTGATGTTACATCAAAATATATATACTCACATAAAAGGGATTGGTGATACTTACAATCCACAAATGAGGGAGAATATATGCCACTTGGTTTTCTGTGTTTATGTTGATTCACTTACTATAACAATCACTAGTTCCATCTATTTACCAAAAAATTTCTTAATTTCGTCTTTTCTTACTGCTGAGTAGAACTGTATTGTGTAGATGTAAGACATTTTCATTGTCCATTTGTCAGCTGAGGAACATTTGCATTGTCTTAGCTATTGTGAAGAGAGCAGCAGCAGACACGGATGGACATGTATCTCTACAGTAGGATCAGTCCATTGTGTATATGCCAAGGAGTGGTATCACTGGATCATATGGTAAGTTCATTGTCAGGTTTTTGAGAGCTCTCTAAACTGCTTTCCACAGTGGTTGCACGAGTTTGCATTCCCACCAGCAGTAAATGAGCGTTCTTTCTCCACATCCTCTCCAGCAATTGGAGTCTTTCATTCTCTTGATCTTGGGCAGTCTGACTGGGGTTGAATCTTAAAGTAATCCCACCAGCAGTAAATGAGCGTTCCTCTTTCTCCACATCCTCTCCAGCAATTGGAATCTTTCATTCTCTTGATCTTGGGCAGTCTGACTGGGGTTGAATCTTAAAGTGGTCTTTATATGCATTTTTCTAGTTATTATAGAAGTTGAACACTTTTTAAAATGCTTTAACCATTTTTATTTCTTCATTTCAGGTCCATAGCCCATCATTTTTATTATTGGATGGTTTATTTTCTTGTTTCTTTGTTTTTCTAGTGTATATTCTGGACACTAATCCTCTGTCAGAGGTGTAGCTAGTAAAGATTTTCTTCCAGTCAGTGGGTTTCCTCTTCCCTTCCTTGGTTGTTTCTTTTGCTGTGCAGATGCTTTGTAGTTTAGTAAGGTCTCACTTACTTATTGTTCACCTTAATGCCTGACCATCTGGAGTTCTATTTGATAGTCCTTTGCTATGCCTATATATTGGATGGGACTGCCTATTTTTTCTTCTAGCAGTTTCAAAGTTTCAGGTTTTATATTCTAATCTTTCATCAATTTTCAGTTGGCTTTTGTGCAGAGTGAAAGATAAGGATCCAGTTTCATTCTTCTATAGGTAGAGACCCAGTTTTGCTAGCAACATTTGTTGAAGATACTGTCTTTCCTCCATTGCATATTCTTAGCAACTTTGTCATATATCAGGTGGCTGATACTATATGTACCCCTGTTTGGATGTTCTATTGTGTTCCATTGTGCTACCTGTCTATTTTTGTGCCAGTACCATGCAGTTCTTATGGCTATAGATCTATAATATCATCTGAGATCTGTATTGTAATCCTCCCAACATTGTTCTTTTTTCCCAAGATTGAATTGACTATTGAGGATCTTTTGTGATTCTATATGAATTTTAGGATGATTTTTTTAAGCTTTAAGAATATCAGGGGTATTTTGATTGGGATTGCATTGAAAGTATAAATTGCTCTTGGTAAGATGTTCATTTTCAAAATATTAATTCTACCAATTAATCAGCATGGTAGGTCTTTCCACCTCCAAGTGTCTTCCTCTATCTGTTTATTTAAAGATTTGAAATTTTCATTGTAAAGATTTTCAATGTCTTTTATTAGGTTTATTCCTATTTTATTTATTTTATTTTATTGAAGTTACTGTGAATGGGAGGGTTTTCTTGAATGTTTTTTTTTGTTTCTTTGTTTGTCTGCTTGTTTTGCTTATATGGAAAGGCTACTGATTTTTGTAAGTTGATTTTATAAACTTCCATTTTGCTAAAAGTATTAATCTTTTTAACAGATTCATAGTGGATTTTTAGGGGCCCTCTTATGTATAATAACATATCACTTGCAAATAGAGATAATTTGACCTCTCCTTTTCCAATTGGTACTCATTTAATTTCCCTTTCTTGTCATTTGGCTCTTGCAATAGTTCAAAGCACAATATTTAAAAGTAGCAAAGATAGTGGACATCCTTGTCTGGAGTCTGATTTTTTTTCTTTTTTAAATTATTTATTTAATCCTCAACTTTGGTACTCATTTAATTTCCCTTTCTTGTCATTTGGCTCTTGCAATAGTTCAAAGCACAATATTTAAAAGTAGCAAAGATAGTGGACATCCTTGTCTGGAGTCTGATTTTTTTTCTTTTTTATTTTTTAA
>NW_008348789.1:2215279-2218168 GCF_000622305.1 Nannospalax galili
GGAGTGGATTGAGTAGCTGGGTTGTACTGGATGCAAAGGATCAGGTAGAGTAAAGGTAAGCCTTGGAGCCCCAGAAAGAGGCTGTCAGCCCCAGAAAGAGGCTGGTGGGTGTTGCAGGACCAGGGAAGTAGAGGGAGATGAGGGCAGGGCCAGGACCAGAAGCGGTGCTCCTGGAGCCCAAGAAAAGGACTTAGGTGCTCTGGGTGAGAAGGATCAGGAAGCAGTATTGGTTCCCCTGGTGTCTGGGGCCCCGAGACTAGGAATGGCGCAGGGCCCAAACTAGGAGTATAGAACGGCGAGGCGGGGGATGGAAGGGTGAATGTCCCTAAGGGAGTCCCGGCTCGGAGAGCTGCACTATAGACTTACCCCAAGAGGCCTGAGGATAGTAGTCTGGTGTCTGATTTTAATTGGAGTGCTTCCAGTTTTTCTCCATTTAGGATGATGTTGGCTATGGGTGTGTTGTATATAGCTTTAAATATTTTGAAGTATTTTCCCTCTAGAACAATTCCTTCTAGGACTTTTAACATGAATACATGTTGGATTTTGTCAAAGACCTTTTCTGCATGTATTGAGATGACCATGTGAATTTTGTCTTTAAGTTCATTAATATATTTTTATGGTTATTGACTTACATATATTGAACTAGCCTAGCTTCTCAGAAATAAAACCAACGTGATCATGGTGTATGAACTTTTAGTTTTATGTCTGTATGTGGTTATTGACTATTTAGTTGAGAATCTTTGCATCTATGTTCTTTAAGGATATGGGCCTATAGTTTTCTCTTTTTGTTCTTGTGTCTTTACCTGGTTTTGGTATTAGAGTTATACTGTCTTCATAGAAGTAGGTTGGAAGTGTTCCCTCTGTTTCCATCCTGCTGGATAATTTAAGTCGCATCTGGGCCCGGAATTTTTTGATTGGGAGGTTTTGTATTACTGTTTCAATTTCCTTATTTGTTATGGGTTTGTTTAAACTATTAATTTTTTTCTTGGTTTACTTTTGCTGGTGTCCATGATTTTAGAAATTCATCTGTTTCTTTTAGATATTCAGAGTTAATGGAGTTTAGAATTTTAAACAATTCACTTACAATATTCTGGATTGTTTTGGTGTCTATTGTGAAGACTCCCCTTTCAGCTCTATTTTGTTGATTTTAATTTTCCCTTTCTTTCTTTTGGTTAACTGGGCTATGACTCTATCTTGCTTAATCTTTCAAAGAATCAGCTCTTAGAATCATTGATTTTTTTTGTATTATTATTAGTTTTTGCTTCTATTTCACTAATGTCTGCTCTAAGTTTTGTTATTTCTTCTCTCTACTAGGTCTGGGGTTGGTTTCTTCTTGTGTTGTACTGTCAAGTTATTTACTGTTGTACTGTTAAGTCATTTACATGTGTTTTTTCTGATTTTTAATGTAGGCACTAAGAGCTATAAACTTCCTTTTTAAGACTGCGTTTAGGTGTCCCAGATATTTTGTTGTGTTTTCTTCCCATTTTTATTTAATTCCAGGATTCATTTTATTTCTTTCTTATCTTCTTCTTTTACCCATTCACCATGCAGGAATATGTTTTTAATCTCCATAAGTTCATGTAGTTATTAGAGCTTCTTTTACTGTTGATTATAAGCTTTATTTTACTGTGGTCTAATCAAATGCATGAAATAATTTCAATTTTTTTGTTGAGATCTGTTTTGTGTCTCATAATGTGGTTAATTCTAGGAAAAACTTGCACAGGTTTCTGAGTAGAATATGCATTCTTTGTGCTTTGGTAGAATTTAAGGAAAGGTTTATCTATAGAGATTCAAGAAGCACATAGAACATTAATTAGACATGCCCAGAGCAGAAACTCCCAGTGGTATATCATAGTAAAAACACTTAAATTACAGAACAACGAGAGGGTACTGAAAGCTGTTAGAGAAAAACACGTTATATGTAAAGGAAAGCCCATGAGTATTACAGCTACTTTTAAATGCAAACTATGAAAGCCAGAAGAGCCTGGACCAAAGTTTTTGCAGTTCTGAAAGACCATGCATGTCAACCCAGAATACTTTATCCATCAAAATGATCTATCATAGTCAAAGGGGAAATGACAATTTTTCATGATAAAAATAGGCTGAAAGAATTAAAGTTCACCGAACCAGCCCTACAGAGACTACTTGAAGCAAAACCAAGGATCAAAGGAAGTAATGAGTATACCCAAGAGGCTACAGAATGAAAACAAAGAAAGGTATAATAACGGAAACACAAAATGAGGCTGTGAGCAAGAAGTAGTTAAAATGACAGAATAGAATCCTTTCAGTAGGATCCAACCTTTCAATAATAACATAAATATCAATGTTTCCAAGTCTCCTTGTCAATAGACACAGGCTACTGAAATGGAAGAAGAAAGAAAACCCAGCTTTTTGTTGTCTTCAAGACACTCATCTCACCTTCAAGGATAGACAGCAACTTAGGGTAAAAGGTGGGAAAAAATTCCAAGCAAATGGCCCTAAAAAGAAAGCACGTCACAATTCTAATATCTGACAAAATAGACTTCAAATTAAACTCATCAGAAGAGATAACAAGGCTTACTTCATTCTAATCAAATGAACAATTGACCAAGAAGATATTAGAATCATGAATGTATATGTACCAAACCCCGGAGCACCAAATTTCATAAAAACAGTACTTCAGGACTGTATAACACAGTAATATTATTAATATTAGGTGACTTGAGTAGCCCACTATTTTAAATATATCAGACAAAGAATAAACAGAGAGACATCTGAATTAAATGACATTTTACATGAAATGGACCTAATGATATTTTTATTTCTTATAAGGAAGATAAATATAAGGGATATTGGGTAAACATTTAATATAGTTTCATTCTCACAATCATCTTAAGATATATTTTTATT
>NW_008348789.1:2218447-2219031 GCF_000622305.1 Nannospalax galili
TTGATAAAGTTTAATGTCTTCAATGACTTTCATACTATCACAGGCTGTTTTTTTATATATTATGCCAGATAACTAGGACAGTTGGGTTATATCCAAAGAGTTGGCTCTGTTTTATGAGTGTAATGAAAGCTTACAGAGCTCTTCAAAATGATCAAGCATTTGAAATTGGTTGCAATCCAAGCTGAAAATATATCATAACAGTCCATGGACATTAAATTACTCATATTAAATTCTATAGACTATGTTTTCTAAAAGAAATTGGAAACTTGCTTGTGATGTAAGGACTTGTAATTCCATGATGAAATATGATTTATGTTTTCTTTAGTTAATATATATTCTAATTGTATTGATAACAGCTATTATTCAGGAGTCACTCTTAATTTTTCAGTTCTTAGGAATGTAATCTGCTTTATTTTCTCATACTGTGAACAGTTACATAGAGTAATTTCATTGGTTGGTTTTGAGATTCAATTCACCTTGGAAACTACTGGGAGTTTGGGATGCTTTGCAAATTTATTAATTGTTTTTTAATTTAATAATTTATTTTTACAGGTTTTCTAACTACTTTGTGAAAACCAGTAGCA
>NW_008348789.1:2219160-2225540 GCF_000622305.1 Nannospalax galili
TGATTACTTCAGTCAACATATTTCTCAGAAGAAAAATAGAAAATGTATGTTAATTAATATCACTGTATATATTTCTTTTGGGGGTGTTTTAAATATTTCTTTTTTTGAGTTCATTTTTTGCAGTTCTTAGTCAAATTCAGACTCCTTCCCCATCCATGTCTCTCCCATACCCCCAGCCCCAAACCATGTATTCCACCTTACATGCTAAGTCCTACTCATTCAGGTGTTTGCACCCAAGTGTCCTTCAGCACAAATCGTTCATTGGAATACAGTTGGCCCTTCTAGCAGTCAGATGTAAGTCATACTCTCCTTCCCTGAGCAGCAATCAGTCTGGAATTGTTCTCATTCTAGTTCTAGCCTGTCACCTATTTCTCTCCTCCTCTCTGCACCCCCGGTCAACTGAGTTGAAATGGGTTCCTTGCTCAACATTACAATTGCCACAAGTTCACGTCCAAACTTCAAGTGGTCGAGAAGCCTCTTCATCCCTGTGTTCATGCACCAGCCCTGGCTCTTACAATCTTACTGTCCCCACTTCTGCAATGGTCCCTGAGCCGTGGGTAGATGAGGTTCCACATAGAAGTCCTATCTTACACTCTATAGTCTCTTATTCTTTAAAACTTGGCCACTTGCATTTCTGTGTGCATCACACTCTGTTGTATTAGCAAGCTTTACTGGTGAGAGTTGGGAGATGTACCAGTTTTCTGTCTACCCCTTATTTCACTATGCTCCATGAACCTTGGTTGTAGATGTTCAACTGTAGATATGTCACAGAGTACTGGGCATGTCTCAGACATATGTCCTCTGTGTCTGACCAGATGTGAAATTCTGCAGAAGCCTCCATCTGTTGCAAAATGGAGCTTCTTGGATGAGTGCTTACAAGGATCAATATTTAGCATATAATAAGAAGTTTCATTTGTCTTGAGATATGAAAGAGATAGGGTTTTCTCTCAGGATCTGTTTCCTCTATTGCCATGTGTATTTGCTGAGTTTAAGTGCCACCCATGATCTAACTCCCCAAATCCAATTAGATAGCTGTTGACTCCCCCCACCAGATAACAGTCCTACTATGGCACCAATAGAGATAGTTTGCCATGCCAGTCATTATGGTTATTAGGCTTTAAGACTGGATTGGACCATGGATTACTTTTCTTCCTTACAGTCATGGAGTACTGATTTTATAAAGTTGAGTGTTCCAGAGTTTGGTGAATATATTTTCATGATTGTAATATCTTCCTGTGCAATTGTTCCTTTGATTAGAATGAAGTAACCCTCTTTATCTCATCTAACAAATTTTAATTTTAAGTCTATTTTGTCTGATATTAAAATTGTGGCACCTGATTGCTTCTTAGGGCCATTTGATTAGAATATTTTTTTTTTCTATCCTCGCATCCTGAGATAGCGTCTACCTTTGAAAGGGGGATAAGTTTCTTACAGTAAACAAAAAAAGATGAGTTTTCTTTCTTGATCCATTGTTCCCGTCTGTGTATTTTGACAGGGGAATAGAGGCCAGTGATATTTACTTATTATGGAAAGGTGTGTATTGGACACTATCATTTTAATTTCTTTGTGTTTGTGGCCCTATTTTGTGTTTTCATTTTTATACCTTTCTTTGTTCTCTTTCTGCAGCTTCTTGGGTATATTCATTCCTTTCTTCAGTCTTTTGTTTTGCTTCAACTATTCTCTGTAGGGCAGGTTTGGGTGACATGAATTCTTTCAGTCTATTTATGCTATGTAAAATTTTCCATTCACCTTCTACCTTGATAGTTTTCCAGGATAAATTATTCGAATTTGATGTCTATGGTTATTTAGGACTGGGAATACTTTGTTCCATGCTCTTCTGCCTTTCATAATTTGCACTGAAAAGTCAGCTGTCATTCTGATGGTTTTTCAGTTATATGTAACTTGGTTTTCTCTGGCAGCTTCAGTCCCCGCCTCCTTTTCTTTTCCCGTACATTTAACGCTTTTACTATGATATACCATGGAGACTTTCTGTTCTGATCATGTCTAATTGGTGTTCTCTGTGCTTCTTGAATCTCTATAGTGTACCTTTCTTTAATTTAGGAATGTTTCCTTCTATAATCGTATTGAAGCTCTCTTCAATGCCATTGGCTTGAGATTATTCTTCTTATGTTTGGCCATTTCATATTGTCCCACATTTCCTGAGTTATTCCATTCCTGTGGGTTTTTTTTTTAATTTGCATAGTCTTTGCTTGAGGAGTCCAGATTTTCAACTTTAACATTCAATCTTGATAGTCTGTTTTCCATTTAATTTATTCCATTTGTGAGGCTTTCTCCTGTTGTTTCTCATTGGTTTATTAAGTTTTGCAGTTCTGCATTAATTTCTGTTTTTGTTTGCTTCACTATTTCTGTCTCTTTAGTGAATTCACTTTTCAACTTACGAATTGTGTTTGATACTTCATTAAGCCACACATTTTTTATATTCTTGGGCTTCCATTATAAGTTTACGCCTTTCTTCTTTGAATTGTTTGTTTGTGTTTTCTTGAAGTTTTTGATCATGTTTATCATTGGTCTTTTAAATTTTGTGTTCTGGGGGTTTTCAGGGCAGTTCTCATTCCTGTGCCCTTCTATAAGACTAGTGGGTTTTTCTGGGGACACATTTGCCTGGCTTTTCATGGTTTTTGATATTTGCATTGCTGTTTCGGCAAATGGATGTTCTTCATTGGTTATGTGTCCAACTGGATCTTCTACTCTGCTTTTGTTAATTTATATTTGGTTCTCTTAATATTGTTTATGTAGCTTAGATACTTTTTGATCAGGTATGGAAGATGAATTGGTGTTTTTTTTAAGTTCTTGAAGGGTAGTATCCTGGTCAGCATGCTGGATGAGCAGGTCTGTCTACCTGATCTGGAGGCTGGAAAGCTGGTGGTGGGATACTGCCTGGGAAGGATCAGAGTCATGGATGAGCAGGTCTGTCTGCCTGATACTAAGGCTGAGAAGTTGGTAGTGGGCAGATCTCCTGGGGAGGGACTTAAGGATCTACGGTAGGGTTTTGAGCTTGTGTGATTTAGGAAGCAAGTCCTGGGATGCGAGGTGAAGGAATTGGAGCCAGACTATGACAAAGGCAGGCAGGAAGACAGGATGTAAGTGGATGAAGGAAACAGAGTAGAGAGGCAGTGGGCAGGATCTGACTTAGAGTCCTGGCTGAGTAGGCCTGTCCTGATTGCATGTATTTTATACAATGCAAATTCAGTTGATTCTTTTTTTAATTATTTATTTAATAACCACATCATTAAGAGAAACATTTCATTACAGCATTAATATATTCTCTACCAATTTCCAGAGCAAAGATGCATCTCTTTCAATATTGGCTGTAAATTTTTAGGTTCAGAGTTGAATTAATACAGTTATACAATATTGAACTCAGTATAAACCCTATAAGCCATAAAATTGAATGATGTTTTAACCTTTAAAAAAGATCTCCATTTCATTTTAAAATATGCTGTTTCCTACATTTTTAATGCTACTAACACTTAAATGTTTGTACATGCATCTCTAATCTCTATGTATCAGATTATTACTAGTCACTGCCGGTTACCTTCTGAGATCCACCTGAGAATGGATATAAAATCATTGGGTAGATTTCAATGGTAATAAGTTTCACCTTTACTAATTAGCATGGAGCAAATTTTTATAATTCTTCCTCAAATAAAACTAATTTTTTATTTGTTGACTTTTTGTTTGTATTTTACACAGAACATCCCAAACAATCTTATTCATCTATATGCCCCCATTCCAAAGATGCCCTCCCATATCCCCTCCACTGGAGCTCATATACTCTTTAATCCCTGTTACTGTCCACTGTGTTGTCAGGGCCCCCAGCCTTTCCCAAGTGACTGTCCATCTGCTGAATCTAGTCAGCGTATCTAGAATTCCTTGTTTTAGGAACATCAGCTTTTCCTCATTTAGCAGCAAACAGTTGCCAATATTCATTTAGATAAGATTGGGGTCTGTTGTTCATTTTCCCAGTTCTATTTTGGGTTACTGTCTGGGAGTCTCATGGTTCACCCTGGCCAAAAACTCAAATGAAGATATCTCCTGTCTGGCATTGTTTATTCTCATGTAGTTTTTAACTATACACATGGACTCTTAAAGAATTATATTGATCCCTTTAATCTTTGGTTATAGTTTCCTTTTGGATGTTTAAGACCATACAGTTGGCCCAGATAAACCAATTTATTTTTACTCTTAAGGTCATATGAGGATCTGTTCCTTGGGGGTCACATGGGATTGTGTTAAGGCCCTGGATCCTTTCTTTTACCACTTCCATCTATGTGAAGACAAAGGACCTGCTCAATTGTGGCTTGCTTCACTCGGAAGCATGGAGGAAATGTTTCTTCTCTGTGACCCTTTTCTTTGTTGATTGGACACTGGAACAAGTTAATTTGATGGGGTCGCTATGGTCTTCTTGATCAAGAGAACAGATGACATACCACAGTTACATGACATTTTGAAAGATGCTTAGTCCCCTGGAGAATAGTCAACCTAGGAGGGCAAGGAGCAAAAACTTTCCTTTATGTCCCTCTGACCAAATTAGTATAGGTCTTAAAGTATGGCTATTAGTCATCCAAGAAGGTTAGTTCCACCAGTCTGGTACTTTGAATTACCATGTGTTATGTAGGTAAAGCTTGGACAAAGACCATACCTTCTCAGATAAACCTTCCCTAGACATATACTACATTCCTTGAGCTAGTTGAATGTATAATTTGTCAGTAGGTTGTTCGATTAATATGGTTCCCTCTTCTTTTTAAAACTACTTAGGCATTATTTATCTCTCACATTATCTAACTCTTCAGCCGTTACTTCCCCACTTAAAGTGAACCTATATTCTCCATTTCTCCCTTAATAATACCCTTGTCCTATGGTCCCACCTCTTCTTTCCCATTATGCCCAAATTTCTCTGTATAACCCTCCCTCCTTCCTCCCCTTAAAATAAACCCATTTTTATCCATATCTCCCTTATTAATGCCTGTTTCCTACTGTTCTTCTCTTTCATATTCTGTCTTTTCCTTTACTTCCCTGGTTCCTTTCCATTATCCTGGTTCCTGTAGTTATGTCTGGATCTATACTCACTTATAAAGATTTGGTGCTAGGAGCCACATATGAGGGAGAACATGTGTCGGTTGTTTTTCTGTCTTACTTCACTTAGTATAACAGTTTGAAGTTCCATCCATTTACCTGCAAATTTAATGATTTCATCTTTCTTTACTGCTGAGTAGAGCTCCATCATATAAATGAACCACATTCAGTTGAGGGAAACTTAGGTTGCTTCCATCTCTTAGTTATTGTGAAAAGAGCAGCAACAAACATGGATATAAAAGTGTCTTTGCAATAGGATGAGTTCTTTGGGTATATGCCAAGGAGTGGTATAACTGGGTCAAAAGGTAGGTTCAAGTGTAGTTTTTTAAGAGTTCTCTACACTGCTTTCTCTCTGCACTATAAGGGTTAAACAAGTCTTCAATCCTGCCAGCAGTGGATGAGCATTAGCCTTTCCCCACATCCTCTCCAACATTTGGTATCATTTATTCTCTTGATCTTAGACAGTCTGACTGGGGTAAGAGGAAATCTTAAAGTGGTTTTAATTTGCATTTCCTTCATTATTAGTGATGCTGAACACCTTTTAAGTTGCTTCTTAGCCATCTTTATTTCTTCTTTGAGGACTCTCTGTTCAGTTTCTTAGCCCATCTTTTACAACTTGGGTTACTTCCTTTCTTGATTCTTTGTTTTTTTTTAATGTTCATTATATGTTCTAGATGTTAAACCTGTGTCAGAAGTGTAGCTGGAGAAGATTTTCTCCCATTCTCTGGGTTTTCTCTTCACTTCCTTGGTTGCTTCTTTTGATGTACAGAAGATTTTTAATTTAATGAGATCCCATTTGTTGTTTCTTGACCTTGCTTCCAGAGCAATTGACATCTGGTTTTGAACATCCTTTCTACACATATATCTTGTAGATTATTGTCAATGGTTTCTTCTAATAGTTTCAGAATTTCAAACTTCTCATTGAGGTCTTTGATCCATGTGGAGTTGACTTTTGTGGAAGGTGAAAGATAGGGGTTTAGTTTCATTCTTCAACAGGTGGAGATCCAGTTTTGCCAGCACTGTTTGCTGAACATGCTGTTTTTCCTCCAGTGATTGTCCTTGTCCCCTTTGTCAAAAATCAGGTGGCTGAAATTGCGTGTAGTCACATTTGGGTCTTCCACTTTGTTCTATTGATCTACGGATCTGTTTTTGTTCCAGTACCATATTGTTTTTATGACTATAGCTCTATAATACTGCTTAAAATCTGGTATAGTAATCCCCCCAGCATTGCTCTTAGTTCTCAGGGTTGTTTTGGCTATCCGGGGTCTCTTGTGCTTCCATAT
>NW_008348789.1:2225562-2229935 GCF_000622305.1 Nannospalax galili
TCTATAAATGGCTTTTGGTAGGATGGTCATTTTCACAATATTAATTCTTCCAATCCATGAGCATGGGAGGTCTTTCTGTAATCTGGTGTCTTCCTCATTCTCTTTACTAAAGATTTAAAATTTTCATTGTAGAGGTCTATAATGTCTGTGGTGGGGTTTATTCCAAGATATTTTATTTTCTTTCCATCTGTCGTAAAAGGGAGTGTTTCCATGTTCTCTTTCTCTGATTGGTTGTTATTGGCATATAGAAAGCCTGCAGAGTTTTGTAAATTAATTTTGTAACCTGCCACTTTACTGAATGCGTTAATAATTTCTAGGAGTTTTCTGGTGGAATTTTTCATGTCTCTTAAGTGTAATATCATATCATCTGCACAAAGGGATAATTTGATCTCTTCTTTTCTAATTATTACTCCTTTAATTGCCTTCTCTTATTTCTCTTGCAAGAATCTTAAGCACTATGATCAAAAGGATTGGAAATAGTGGACAGCCTTGCCTGGTTCCTGATTTTGATGGGAATGCTCCCACTTTTTCTTCACTTAGAATGATGTGGGCTGTGGATCTCTGGTATATGGTTTTAATTATGTTGAAGTATGTTTTCTCCAGTCCAATTGCCTTTAGGACTTTGACATAAATATATGTTGAATTTTGTCAAAGGCATTCTCTGCATTTATTGAGAATGACCATGTGACTCTTGTCTTTGAGTCCATTTATATGATTTTTGACATTTATTGACTTATATATATTGAACCATCCCTGCATCTCTGGAATAAAGCCAACTTGATGAAGGTGAATGATCTTTTTGATGTGTGTCTGTATGCAGTTTGCAAGCATATTTTGAGAACTTTTGCTTCTATGTTCTTTAAGGATATGGGTGTATAGTTTTCTTTTTCATTGTATCTTTACCTGACTTTGGTATTGGAGTGATGCTAGCTTCATAGAAGGAATTTGGAAATTTTCCTTTCATTTCTATCTTTTTGACTAAATTAAGTAGTATTGGATGTAGATCTTATTTAAATGTCTGATAGAATTCTGCTGTAAATCCATCTGGTCCTGGGCTTTTTTTAGTTGGGAGGTTTTGTATTACTGTTTCAATTTCCTTATGAGTTATGGGTCTGTTTAAGCTTTCGATCTCTCTTTGTTTGGTTTTGGTGGTTCACATGCTTTTAGATTCCCATCCATTTCTTTTAGGTTTCCAAATTTAGTTTCATATATGTTTTTAAAGTATTCCCTTATAGTGTACTGTATCTTTTTGGTGTCTTTTGTGATGTTTCCCCTTTCATCTCTGATTTTGTTGACTTCAAAGTGCTCTTTCTTTCTTTTGGCTAACTGGGGTAGCAGTCTGTCAATCTTCTTTATCTTTACAAAGAACCAGCTCTTGGATTCATTGATTCTTTCTATTGTTTTCTTTGTTTATATTTCATTAATTTCTGCTCCGATTTTTGTTGTTTCTTCTTGTCTGCTTCGTTTGGACTTCATTTGCTGTTGCTTTTCAAGTGTCTTTAGTTGCAATGTTAAGTCACTTATTTGTGTTCTTTCTGATTTTGTAGGCACTTAGAGCTATAAACTTCCCTCTAAGGACTGCTTTCAATATGTCCAGGAGGCTATTCTGTGTTGTGTTGTCCTTTTCAATTTGTTCCCCTCATTCTTTTCTTAATTTCTCCTTTGACCCATTCATTGTTCAGGAGTGTGTTGTTTAATCTCCATGTGTTCAGGTAGTTACTAGCATTTCTTCCAGTGTTGATTTTAAGCTTTATTTCATTGTGGTCTGATAGAATGCATGGAATTTTTTCAATCTTTTTGTATTTGTTGAGGTTCGTTTTGTGCCCCAGTATATGGCCAAGTTTGGAGAAGGTTCCATGGAGCCCTGAATAGAAAGTATATTCTTTGGTTTGGGGGTATAATATTCAGTAGATTTTTTGGCACATTTGATGTATGGTAGTTTTTAATTCAGATGTTTCTCTGTTAATTCTCTGTCTTGTTGACCTATCTAATGGAGACAATGGGTCATTTAAGTCCCCTGCTACTAATGCATTGGGATTAATCTGGGTCATAAAGTCAGTAGTACTGTTTTTATGAAGTTGAGTGCACCAGAGTTTGGTGAATATATATTCATGATTCTTATCTTCTTGGTCATTTTTTCCTTTGATCAGAGCAAAATAGCCCCTTTATCTCCTCAGATTAGTTTTAGTTTGAAGTCTGTTATGTCAGATATTAGAACTGAAACCCCTGCTTTCTTCTCAGTACCATTGCTTGGAACATTTTTTTTTTTCCATCCTTTCACCTTAAGGTAGTGTCTGTCCTCGAAAGTGAGATGAGTTTCTTGAACAAAAAGATGGGTTTTCATTCTTAATCCATTCACCTAGTCTGTGTCTTTTGACTGGGGAATTCAGTCCATTTATATATAAAGTTATTAATGAAAGATGTGTACTGATTACTATCATTTTTTCATTTCTGTCACATTCCTGGTGGAGCTGTGTATTTCCATAGTTATACCTTCCTTAAGTTTCTTTCCATAACCCATTGGGTATACTCGTTCCTTTCTTCATCTCTTTGTATTACTTCCAGAACTCTCTGAAGGGCTGGTGTTGTGGACATGAATTCTTTCAGCCTATTTATGTCTTGGAAGATTTTTCTTTCCCCTTTGACTATAATAGAAATTTTGGCTGTTAAAGTAATCTGGATTGTATCTGTGGTCATTTAGAACTGGGAGTACTTTTGTCCAGGCTCTTCTGCTTTTCATGGTTAGTGCTGAAAAGTCAGCTGTAATTTTGATGGGTTTTCCTTTATATGTGACTTGCTGTTTTCTTTTGCAGCTTTCTGTATTGTCTCTTTGTTTTGTATGTTTAGTGTTTTTAAAACTGGTCTTTTCTATTTGGTGTTCTATATGCTTCTTATATTTGTCTTTCTTTAATTTTGGAAAATTTTCTTCTACAATCCTGTTGAAGATTTGTTTCATATCATTATCCTGAGATTCTTCTTCCTGTGTGCCTATGATTCATAAGTTTGGTCTTTTTTGGTGTCACACAATTCCTGCATATTCCATTCTTGTGTTTTCTTAAATTTTTATAATCTTTGCTTGAGTGGTCTAATTTGTCCACTTTATCTTCCAGTCTTGATATTATGTTTTCTATTTCATTCATCATATTTGTGAGGCTTTCTTCTGTCATTTCTAATTGGCTTAATGTGTGACTAACATCCTTCTTCATTTCAGCCTGAGTATTCTTCATTATTTCTCTTTTCTGAATTCACTCAGAATATTATCCCTATATTCTTTCATTTATTTGATTTCTTTGTGTGTTCTTTAAAGTCATTGAATTCTTTTATCATGTTTATAAATGTTTTTTTGAATTCCATGTACTGTGTTATCTCTAGGGGGTTCTCATTGTTCTCCTCTACAGGACTGTTGGTACATTTTATGGGTGGGGATTGATTTTGTCTTGCTGGTCAGGAGTTCCCACAGAGGCCAAAGTCAGATGAGTATTAGATGCTCTCAGACTTTCTCCTAAGGCCTGGATCCCTCCAGGAAAGATGCTGGCCTCAGGAATTTGAGGGCTTGGCTGGCCTGGGAGCAGGACACAGGAAAGATGCTGGCCCCCAGGGAGGCTAAGGGAGGTGGGGGTGAGAAGCCCTTAGGGCTCCTGGGGACTACAGGGAGGAATTGGGTTGGTCTACACCCAAAGGATCAGGAAACAGTGGGCATTCTGGATTAAGTGGTCAGTCCATGGGTCTGCGATGTTAGCACAAGAGATAGACCAGTTCCCTTGCTAGCAGGAGATGTGGGGGTGAGAAGCCCTTAGGGCCCCTGTGGACTACAGGGAGGAATTGGGTTGGTCTACAGCCAAAGGATCAGGAAACAGTGGGCATTCTGGACTAAGTGGTCAGTCCATGGGTCTGCGATGTTAGCACAAGAGATAGACCAGTTCCCTTGCTAGCAGGAGAGAGGGGTGGTGGGGCTGGGAGAGTGAATGAAGTTGGGGAAATCAAGGCACAGTGGGCACAGCCAAACTTACCCAGGCATACTGCTGGCTCCAGCTAGCTGTGGGGCTGGGCAGCCCAAAGGTGCAAATGGAGGTAGGGACTAGAAAGAGGGTTTGGTTTTGTCTGGATGCAAGGGGTCAGGAAGCAGTGGCAAGTTTGGGTCAAGAGATCAATCCAGAGGTCTGGGGTACAAGACAGGAAATATGCCAGTCCCCCTTCTAGGAGGAGAGATGGGGTGGGAGAGCTGGGAGGGTGAATAGACCTGGGGGAGTCAAGACACCGTGCACTCAGCCAAACTTACCCAGGCAAGCTATTGGCTTCAGGAAGCTGTGGGGCTGGCTCAGTTGATTTCTTGATTCTTTGCAAGTACAAGCTTTTATTAAAAAATTAAATTG
>NW_008348789.1:2231244-2246606 GCF_000622305.1 Nannospalax galili
GATGGATGGATACCTGATTGATAGATAGATAGATGATAGATAGATAGATGATAGATACATAGATAGATAAATATAGATGATAGATAGGTAATGATGAAATTTTCAAAAATTCAATTAAAAACTTAAAAATTTGTTTAATTTTTTGTGATTTCCATAAATGAATATTGAGCTAACATAATTTCTACCTCTTGGGTTCCCCTGAAACTCATGTCCTTCCCTTCCCTCTCAAATTTTTCCTGCTTCTTTATTTTCTTGCATATCCATATTCTATATTCATATCTATATATCTAGATCTAGATCTAGATCTCTATATCTATCTATTGTCTATCTATCTATCTATCCATCTATGGGAGCTAGTCCCTGATTCTCGCTCTGTCACCATCAACTAATTGCCTATAGCTCTTCATTTAAAGGTGAGACTCAATGGAATTTCTCCCATCCACTTTGGCATGTCAACTGGTCTTGTCATTATGAAGATCATGTTAGATTATCACAGTGTGCAAATTTCATTGGTGTAGTTTCCATATCATGTCTCGAATACATTAACTAGGAGCAAATGTCTTACCCCTCTGGCTCTTAAAATCTTTTAGGTCCTTTTCCTAGATGTTCCTGAGGTTTCACTGTGGATATATCACTTAGGGCTGTGCATCTCATACTCATTTATTCTCTGTATTTTGATCAGTTATGGAGCTTCTCAATAGTATTCATCTGTTGCTAAAAGGCTATTCTTTGATAGGTGCAATTGTCTGAAAATAAAAGGATATGTATTTAGAATATAGTAAGAAATGTTCTAGGAAAATGTCAGAAGTTACTCACTAGTATCTATGACCGCTGAAATAATGAGTACTTATATATATTTACAGTACCATTAATTAATTACTGCCTATTGAGCAGGCTTTAAGTTCAATTAGACAGCTGTTGATTCCCCCCATGATAAAAGTGCCACTAATCACCAATGCAGATAATTTACTGGACTGGTCATTGCTGTGGTTTTCAGGCTTTACAGCTGGGTAGGATCATTGACTGGTTTTCTTCCTTGGCAACTTACATAGCACCTTTTGATACTCTGAGAACTATTCTTCAGAGAGGAGGCTTCCAAGTCAGTTCAGCCGAATTACTCTAAGTCCTATGATCAAATTATGCGGTGTCTTCTGCTATAGGATCTTACCTTCAATTTATGGGGGGAAACCAAGGGTTGTTCAATACTCTGTAAGCAGATTTTTAGAATCTCTTCAACTATCTTACCAACACCTTGAAGAGGTTTCCTTTTAGTTGCAAAGATATGAGGAAAGGACAAACATCATTCACTGCTGGAGGGACATATAACTGGAACAGTTACTATGGAAATCACTGTGGATAATTATTCTATTTATTATTGATAATATTTATTGACTGCAGAATTTCATACTATGTATTTTTATCACATTCAGACCCTGTCCCCCTCTTTAGTCCCTCTCCAGTGCTTCCATGATTCAATGTCCGCTATTATTTATTCGTTTCTCTTTTTCTTTCTCTCCTTATTTTTTTTTCTTTAAAGGGTGTGTGGCTATCAGTACTCATCAAAGTAGCTACATTTTAAAACAGATGGAGACTATTATAAAGTTCCACAAATGATTAAAATGCAGAGAATATGTGGCTATGGCTTAATCAGTCCTCACTGATATATTTATAATCAAGCTCTACATTTGAGGTTCAGGGAACTTCAAGAAAGAGGGGAAGAAAAGATTATAAGAGCCAGGGTAGCAAGATGCCTTCTTCTAGACACTGCATTCTACATTTGATAACAAAGCTGTACCCATGAAATTTCCACAGAACGGTAATCTAACAAAATTTCAGTAATGAAAAGTTGAGAGGTCAGTGAAAATGCGGGAAATCTCAGGGATTACCACCTCTAGATAAAGATCTACAGACAATAAAGGAATGCTCAGGGAGGGTTGGAAATTATGCAGGTTCAATACCTTTCCACTAATATCAAAAAACACAAAGTGTTTATCATCATTAGGAATTAGGAAAATGCAAATCAAACCACTTTAAGATTTTGTATTATTACAGTCAGACTGGCTAAGATGAAGAGAACAAAAGACACTAAATGCAGGCGAGGATATGGTGAACAGGGAATGCTCATGCACTGCTGGTGGGATTGCACACTTGTGCAACCACTATGGAAAGCAGTGTGGAGAATTCTTGAACATCTAAAAATGTGTCTACCGTATAATCCTCCAAGAATTTGAAGGTATGACCCTATTGCTGAAGACAGAGCATGCTTTGAACACAGGACTTGGAGTGATGGAGCTGAACTGACCTAGAATCCTTCTCCTTAAAGTCTAGCTCTCATAGTTCTGGAGAATACTATTCCAGCTGCTTAGGAATAAAAATGAATCAAAGGTTCAATTCCAGCTTTAAAGCCTAATATCCACAACAATACCCAGCACAACAAACTTTAGTGGTACAATAATGGCATTTTTGTCTTGGGGGTAATCAACAGTTATCTAATTTGAGTTAAAGCTAATTACATGGTAGGAACTCATGACTATCACTATAAACACAGAGAGGTCATAGATCCTAGAGAAAACCCTATCTCTATCATTTCCCTAGACAAATGAAAATTCTTACAACATGCTAAACATGAATCCTTATATTTACAGATAAGTATTCCATTTACCACTCCTCAATAAAGCTTGTTTTTTGCAATGATGGAGATAATTAGAATTTCAGAACTGATCACACACAAAGGATACATGTCTGAGAGATGCCCAGCCCAAGTGACACAGCTACAATGGAACCTTTAAACCTAAGGCTTGTGGAACATAGCAGAACAGTGGGCAGAGGGAATACTAATGCCTCCTTCAATCCTCACCAGTTCAGCCTCTTCATGCAACAGAGTGCAATGTATACAGAAGGCCTCAATTGGTAGAAAGATTTTAAGAGACAGGAGTCTATGACAGAATGAATGAAATCTGGTTGGGTATGGGTATGGGGTCAAATGTGATTAAAAGAGATTGTTTGAAATACACAAAATTTTTTTTAAAAATCATTGAAAAAAATAAAGTTAAAAATGTAAAGAAAACAACAAGACAAAAGTTTTATATTACTTCAATTTTCAAAATTATGTCACAGATAGGAATGGATTATAAGGAGTCTCTATGAATATGAAAATGTAGGAATCTTTCAAGACTATAGCTTTAAATTTTTTAAACCTTGTTGTCATATATACAGTTTTAAATACATTTTCTAAAACTGGCATTATGATTATTTTCAGTGTATTAGTTACAATATTAGTTAATTTTCTGTTGCTTTGATAAGACATCATCACCAGGGGACTTTATTTGAGGAAAAGTTTATGTGGTTTACAATTCCAGAGGAAATTAAAGTCCATAATGGCATGGGAAGCATTATGGAAGAAGTGGCTAGAGCAAAAGAGCTGAGCAATCACACCTTCAAGCAGGCATAGAAAGTAGAGGGAGACAGGAATTCTTGCAAAGCTTAAAAACTCTTAAAGTCCACCCTCAGTGACATGTTTTCTCTAGCAATGTCAAACCAACTAAGACCTCCCAAAACAGTGCCACCAACTGTGGACAAAAAGTCCAAATACTTGGAGCTTACAGAGAGCATTCTCTTCCAAACCACCCCAGTTATTTTTCTGTTGCTTTGATAAACCAAGGCAACTTAGGGAAGGAAAAGTATATTTTCCTTATGTTTGTAGGGGAATAGGTAGGTAGGGTAGGTTTCCATCATGGCCGGTAGGTATGGAAGAAGACATGAGATACAAAAAACTGAGTACTCATATCTTCAAGTAGGCACCGGAAGCAGAGAGACAGACTGCCAGTGTGATGTCATTATACAGTCTCACAACCTTCCCCAGGTGACCTTGTTCCTATAGCAAGACTACAAGTCCCAGGAATTCCAGAACCTTCCAAAACAAAGCCAACAACTGACCAAGTATAAAATTACATGGGCCTATGCAGGATACCTTATTCAGTCAAACTGAGACATTTCACTCCCTGGTCTCTGTAGGCTCCTGGCCATATTATAATGCTACATTTGTTTCTCCAACTATAAAGGTTCCCATAGTTCTTCATATTCTCAACACAATTCAGAAATTCAACATCCAAAGTCTCATCTGAGACTCAAGGTAATTTCTCAACCCTAAGGCTCTGTAAAATCAAAAGCAAATTATGTGCTTCCAACATACAATGGCACAGAATTCAAACCTCCATTCCAAAAGGAAGAAATGGCAGAACACTGAGGAAATACCAGGCCATAGCAAGACCAAATCCTAGTAGGGAAAACACTAAATCAGCCACTCATGTCTCTAAAACCAACACCATGTGAAAGTCCGATTGTTAGCTTTCGATGGACCTTGGCCCCTGGGGATCACATTCACAGCTACTTTTGTATGTTGTGATTTTCTACAAAGAGTAAACTCCAAATCTCTTTCTTTTTAAAAACTGGAAGCTTAGCTGGACAGGGTCTTTCCCTAGGTTACTCTTTAAATTGTTGACGCAAAAGTCTAGAATCCTCTCTGTACTAGTACAAATCTCCTTAACAATGGGAGTCTCTTTTCCAGAACAGAACTTTGATTGTCTTGGCTACAATATTAAGCTTCCTAGAGCTCTTTTTCTCTCCAAAATGTGTATTTGTATTTCTTTCTGCCCCTATTGCTCTCTTTCATTGTATATCTTTCAACACATTACTTTTGTCCTATCTATATAATATTCATCATAAATAACCACACGAGCAATTCTTTGTTCAGCTCTTTAAATTTTTTCTGTCAAAGAAATGACTTCATTATTTTAATTAGCCTCAGGTATACTCTTAGTTTATGGGCAAATGGTAGTCAGATTCTTTACCAGCATATCCCAACTGCTCTTTTAAATTCTTACCTCCCTCAGGAACTATATTGCTTTCAGCACCATTTTCTTCCATACCCCCATGGACTGTTAAATGCTGCTTGCAGCATTCAACCAATTTTCCAGTCAAAACTTCCAAATCTTCCACATTCCTAGACAACCCGACAAGATAGGGTTCTTCACAGCGAGGCTACTTTCTGGTACTAATTTCAGCTTAGTTATTTTTCTGCTGTTGTGATAAACTACCATGGCAATGGCAACTTCCTGATAGGAAGAGTTTATTTGGCTTACAGTTCCAGAATTATGAGTCCATCATGATGGGAAGGTCTGGATGGAGACAGCCAGTATCAGTGCAGAAAGCTGAGTGCTCACATCTTCAAGTAGACACAGGAAACAAAGAGACAGACAGCCAAGGAAATGTGACTATGAACCCTCAAATGCTGCCACAAGTGATATACATCCTCCATCAAGGTTGTACCTTTAGAGATTCTGTGACCTTCCCAAGCAGCACCACCAACTTAGCACATGAACTCATTCACACCATTATCCATTTGTCATGACAATGTGGATGGGGCAAATTTTATAGGGTTCTACTTGTAGATAAAAAGTTACAGGTAATCAATGCATGCTGAGGGTGGGATGGAAATGATATAGATACAATATTCACTATGGAATTCTTAAAAAATGAGTAATTATAAAAAAATCAACAAAGATTTTTTTATTTTAATTTTCACAATTATGACTAGGAATAAATTATATGGCTTCTCAACTGGTATAAGACTTTAGGGAACTTTAAGGTTTGTGTAAGTCCAAAATTTAAGATATTATAAAAATTTTGTATATATATGTGCATGTGTGTGTATGTGTGTGTGCACACAGCCTGTGTATGTATATTCTGAACAAATAAAAATATGGTGAAAATATACTGTGTATGTTTAATAGTTTTAAAGGAATTTTCTTCTCTAAACCTGGATGATTTTTTTTTCAGTGTTAAAGTGGATTTCCTTCATCATTCTGTTTATAGACTTTATAATCAAGGTCATGCGACTGCAGTCCTGTATTTCTATACCACTCACCCCAAAATGCAAAGTGATTATGATCTAGGAGCTTCAAAACTCTGTGTTTATTAGTTTAAGTTCAGTAATCCTAGAACAAAAATAGCAAATTCAAGTCCATTTCATGATGCTTATATGTCTATGTGTTTAGGGATGACCACTTGGCATTAGACAGCCTATCAACGAGTTGTCACTGAAGAAAATTCATTTGCCCTCTGAGAAGCCATCAACTGCCTGTATCTATTCATCTACATGTGGGACATTGTGTTATTTCCCATCCATGTTGGCATATCAACTTATCTTGTTATGTAATGACTGGAAAGAGAGAGGTTTGGAAATGATGTAACAACTGTACTTACATATGAATAATGTTGCAATGTTTGATATATTTCTTTGCAGAGGTAGTTCCTGCTGCTTTCATGGGGTGGTCACCCTCCAGATTAAATTGCAATGTCTTTGAGATCAAATCATACATATCCTTATGATTTGGTTTAGTTAGTATGTTGGAAGACATTCAATAGATATGACATGGTGTTACATTTTTAGTGTGAATGTCAGAAAATTGACTCTAAATGTCAGAAAATTGGCTCTGAATGTCAGAAAATTATTCAAATATTACTTATGGATTTTTTTAGATATTCAAAGAATATATAAATTGTATTCCAACTAGAAATTCTATCAAATTGATTAGCATATCAACACTGATTTAAGATGATGTAAAAACTTGACTTTTTGGGCATGAAGAAAAACACTAAAAAAATTTTACATCTTGAGATTTGAATCTAAGATTTTATCCAAAATATGGGAAAATATGTATAGAACAAAAGAGAAAACAGGCTTCTGAAAGGATGAATAACTTTTCTTTTCCTGTGCTTGGTGGTGTGACATTTACTGTGCCCCCATTTCAGTTACAATTTCTCTGTAGCTCATTGCATAGAAAACAACCTTTTTTTTTTTTTAAACAAGGTAACATATTTTTTTTCTTTTTTTATATCTATCTTTGTTTTGATTGATTTTTATTGAGCTATTAAAATGTCATACAATATTCGACCCTCACATCCAGACCCCCTGCCCCATCCATGCCATACGTGCTGAGTCCTATTCATTCAGGTGTTTGTACCCAAATGTCCTTCAGTGTAAATACATCTGCTGGAGTCTAGTCAGCCCATCCAGTGCTCTCGTATGTAAGTCATACTCTCCCGCACTCAGCAGCAATCAGTCTCAAATAGTTCTCAATCTAGTGCTGACCTGCCACCTATTTCTTACCTCCACTTTGGACCCTTATTTAATTTTGCTGACGTGGGTCCAGCATTGGATGGCACTGCTGCTGCAGGTGCACGTGAACAAGGCTCCATTGGCCTGGAAGCCTCCACCTCATCCCATGAACCAGCCCTGGCTCTTACAATCTTTCTGCCTCCTCTTCCCCAATGGTCCCTGAGCCTTAGGTCAGTGAGGTTCTGTATAGGAATCCCATCCTACACTCTACGAAACATGTCCAGTTGAGGCCTTCTTTGTGTAAAGCAGTCTGATGTACATGGAATTTTCACTGGTGAGAGTTGAAGGGTGCATTAGCCTTCTATGTACCCCCATTCCAGTATGTTCCATGAGCCGTGGTTGTAAGAATTCAACTGCAGATGTGACACCTAGTGCTGGGCATCTCCCAGGTGTATGTTCTCTATGCCTGACCAGATGTGCAACTCTGTGGTAGCCTCCATTTGTTGCAAAAAGAAGTCTTCTTGATGAGTGCTATACAGCATGTTATTAATGCTGAGGTTTCTTCTATCTCATATTGTGTTCTCTTCCAAGCAGCTCCTAGGTATATATATGTATATATCCACATTTCTCATTGGATTTCTAGGACCTCACTTTTCCCTCTAGGTTTCCTAATCCCCCCGAGATTCATTCATCACTATTCTTTTCTTCATCCATTCAGTATCCCTCCTCCCTCCCTTCCTAATCACAGTGATTCCATCATTCCCAACCTCCCCCCAGTACCTCCTGACTCCTGCCATCTTTCCATTCCTGACTTCCTTCACTCCCCTACACCATGGTCCCTTGCATATCCTTCCCTCCTCTCCTCCCTGCCAATTACTCTTAATTTTTCCACCTCCCTCAAGTAGCATCTGTTCCCTACTATTCCCCTTTCAGATTGTTTCTTTTCCTTTATCTCCACATATCTTTTTTCTTTACCTGGTTCCTGGTGCTACTTCACAATTTATATACTCACATATAAGGGATTGGTGCTACAATCCACAAATGAGGGAAAACATACATTGCTTGCTTTTCTGCATTTGTGTTACTTTACTTAGTGTAACACTCTCTAGCAGCATCCATTTACCTGAAAATTTCTTAATTTCATCTTTTCTTACTGCTGAGTAGAACTCCATTGAATAGATGTACCATACTTTCATTAATCATTTATCACTTGAGGGCATTTAGGTTGTTTCCGTTTCTTAGCTATTGTGAAGAGAGCAGAAACAAACATGGATGTACAAGTATCTCCACAGTACAATGAGTCCTGTGGGTATATGCCAAGGAGTGGTATCATTGGATCATATGGTAGGTTCATTTTTAGTTTTTTGAGGGTTCTCCACATTGCTTTCCATAGTGGTTGCATGAGTTTGTATTCCCACCAGCAATGAATGAGCATTCCTCTTTCTCCACATCCTCTCCAGCATTTGGAGTCTTCCATTCTCTTGATCTTGGCCAATTTGACTTGGGTAAGATCCAATCCTAAATTGTTTTTGATTTTCACTTTAATTACTAAGGATATTGAGTACTTTTTAAGGTGCTTCTTAGTCATTTTTATTTCTTCGCTTGAGAATTCTGTTTAGGTCTTTTGCCCATCATTTTATTGGGTTGTTTATCTTATTTCTTTCTTTTCTGAGGGTATATTCTGCATATTAATTCTTTGTTGGATGTGTAACTGGTGAAGACTTTCTCCCACTCAGTGGGTGTCCTCTTCCCTTCCTTAGTTGTTTCTTTTGCTTTACAGGAATCTTGTAATTTTATGAGATCCCACTTATTGATTGTTGACCTTAGTATCTGAGCAGCTGGTGTCTGGTTTAGAAATTTCTTTCCTATGCCTATATCTTGTAGGGTTCTTCTCATGTTGTCTCCTAGCAGTTTCCAAGCTTCAGGTTTTATATGGAGGTCTTTGATCCATTTGGAGTTGACTTTCTTTCAGGGTGAAAAATAAGGTAAAGTTTCATTTATCTGCAGGTGGAGATCCAGTTTTAGCAGCACCACTTGTTGAAGATGGTGTGTTTCCTCCATTGTGTATTTTTAGAACCTTTGTTAAATATCAGGTGGCTGAAATTATATAAACTCATGTTTGAGCCTTTTATTCTGATCTATTAATCTACATGTCTGTGTTTGTGCCAGTACCATGCTGTTTTTATGACTGCAGCTCTGTAACATAATTAGAGATCTGGTATGGTGATCCACGGATCATTGTTCTTTTTGCCCAATATTGTAGAGGCTATTGGAGCTCTTTCGTGATTCCATGTATATTTTAGGATTATTTTGTCAAGCTCTGTGAAGAATGTCATGGGTATTTTGATTGGGATTGCATTGAGTCTATAAATTGCTTTTGATAATATGGTCATTTTCACAATATTGATTATATGAATCCAAGAGCATGGTAGGTCTTTCTGTCTCCTATTGTCTCTATCTCTTTCTAGAGTGTTGAAATGTTCATTTTGGAGAACTTTAATGTCTTTGGTTATGTTTATTTCTAAATATTTTTATTTTTGAGGGAATTGAGAGTCAGAGAGTTTCCTCTAATGCTTTTTCTGATTGCTTGTTATTGGTATACAGAAAGGCTACTGGTTTTTGTAAGTTGATTTTGTATCCTGCTACTTTACTGAAAGCATTAACCAGTTCTAACAGTTTTCTAGTGGAATTTTTGGAATCTCATATGTATAATCATATCTGCAAATAGGGATAATTCGACCTCTTCCTTTCTAATAGGTACTTTTTAATTTCCTTCTCTTGTCTTTTTGATCTAGCAAGGGTTTCAAGCACTATATTGAAAAGGAGTAGAGATAACGGACAGTCCTGTCTGGTTTCTGATTTTAATGGGAATGCTTCCGGTTTTTCTCCATTTAGAATGATGTTGGCGATAGATAAAAAAGTAGCTGTATGTTGAATAGGGTTGATCAGGAGGAAGCACCAGGACACATTAAAACTCCATCAAAATAGGGTTTATTAGCAAAGGAACACATAGGACAGATTCCCTTCTGGGCGGGAAAAATGTCTCCCTGGGTCTTGAGCTGGGGTCTTTTAAAAGGGAGGCTTCTGCCTTCTGCAGAAGGTGAGATGTATTTTTTTGAAAGTTGGGTAGGGGGGAAGTGGAAGAGTGGGACTGTTAAAACCTGTCCTCTTTAGAGATCAAAGGGGAATCCTGCTGTGTTGGCCAAACAGTGGAGAAAAGTCTGCTTCTCTTGACTTCAAAGACCAAGGTGCTTATCAGCTAGGTTCCCTTTACTCAGGAGCATGGGAAATCCTTGAGATCCTGTTGGTGCTGGGGCAGGGCTATCTGAACCTTAACAGTTGGCTATGAGTTTGTTGTATACATCTTTAATATGTTGAAGCATGTTCCCTCCAGACAAGTTCCTTTAAGGACTTTTAATATGAATGTATGTTGGATTTCATCAAATGCCTTTTCTGCATCTATTGAGATGACTATGTGGTTTTTGTCTTTAAGTCTCTATATATGTTTTATTTATTTAGTGACTATCTTAGTTTGTTCTTCATTGCTGTGACAAAATACTCTGACCACTAACAACTTGGGGAGGAAAGGGTTTATTTAGCTTACAACTCCCAGGTTGCAGTTCATCAGGGTGCCCAAGGTAGGAACTCAGGGCAGGAACCTGGAAGCATGAACTGGAGCACAGGCCATGGAGGAACGCTCCTTACTGGCTTGCTCCCCTGGCCCCTGCTCAGCCTGCTTTCTTATGTAACACAGGTACACCTGCCCAGGGGTGGCACCACCCACAGTGGGCTGGACCCTCCCACATCACTCATCAAGAAGATGCCCCTCAGACATGGCCACAGGCCAGTCCAATAGAGGAAATTCCCCAATTGGGGCTCCCTCAACCCAGGTGTGTCAAGTTCACCCTAAAGCTATCCAGCACAGAGATTTACAAATGTTGAATCACCCCTGCATCTCTGGAATAAAACTGACTTGATCATGGTGGATGATCATTTTTGGTGGGTGTCTGTATGAGTTTTCCAAGTATTTTGTTGCATAAATGTCCATGGTTGCAATATCTTCTTGGTTTATTGTTCTTTTGATTAGAATGAAGTAACCCTCCTTGTCTTTTCTGATGACTTTTAATTTGAAGTGTATTTTGTCAGATGCTAAAATTGTAATACCTGCTTGCTTCTTAGGGCTATATTCTTGGGATTTTTTTTTCTTTCTCTCTTTTTCACTCTAAGAGAGTATATATCCTTGAAGGCGAGATAAGTTTTTGAAGACAACAAAAAGAGGGGTTTTCTTTATTGATCCATTGTACCAGCCTGTTTCTTTTGACAAGGGAGTTGAGGCCACTGATATTTAGTGTTAATATTGAAAAGTGCAGATTATGTACTGTCATTTTAATTTCTTTGTGTTTGTGGCCCTATTTTGTGTGTCCATTGAAAGGTATATGCTTTTCTTTATTTTCTTTCTTTAGCCTTTTGGGCATACTCATTCCTTTCTTTTGTCCTTTGTATTGTTTCAAGTTTTCTCTGTAGTGCTTGTTTGGGAGACATGCATTCTTTCAGCCTATTTGTGTTGTGGAAATTTTTCTGTTCCTTTGATCCTGATAGATAATTTTTCTGGATAAAGTATTCAGGGTTGGCATCCATGGTTGTTTAGAACTGGGAATACTTTCTTCCAGGCTCTTCTGGCTTTCATAGTTTGCATTGAAAAGACAGATCTTAATTTTCCTTTATGTGTAACTTACTGTTTTTCTCTAGAAACTTTCAGTACCCTCTCTTTATTCTGTACATTTAATGTTTTTGCTAAGATATGTCATGGAGACTTTCTCTCTGATCATGTCTTAATGGTGTTCTCTGTGCTTCTTGAATCTCTTTAGGTCTATTGTTTCTTAATGTAGGGGAGTTTTCTTCTATTATCCTATTGAAGATCTGTTCAATGCCATTGGTTTTATTTTCTTCCTTTCCTCTCCCATGTTTCCTGAATATCCATTCCTGTTTTTTTTTTTTTTTTTTTTTTTTTTTTTTTAGTTTTGTTTTTTTTTTTAATATTGCATAGCCTTTGCTTATGGAGTTCAGATTTTCAAAAAAAATTTTTTTGGTCTTTTCGAAACATGGTTTCCCTGTAGATACAGCTTAATACAGTAGATACAGGCTGCATTGAACTCAAGGAGATCCACCTGCCTCTGCCTCCCAAGTGCTGGGAGTACAGGCGTGTCCCAACATGCCTGCCTTCCCATCTTCAACTTTATGATCCAGTCTTGAGAGATTTTCTCCTGTTGTTTCTGCTTGGTGTATTGAGTGTTTCAGTTCCATGTTCATTTCCATTTGTGTTTTCTTCACTATTTCAATGTCTTTAGTGAATTCACTTTTTAAATTATGAATTGTTTTGATTTTTCATTGTATTAGTCACTTTTCTGTTGATGTGATAGAAACACTGACCCAAGCAATTTATAGAAGGAAGGGTTCATTTCAGCTTATGGTTCCTGGGAATTACAGTCTGTCATGGAATTACACCATGTCAGGATGGCATGGTAGCTGGAGGTGACTGGGACAGGAACAGCAGAAGCTAAGCTCTCACATCATCTCACAGGTACAGGGAGCAAAAGAGCAACTGGTCACATGGCCTAAGCTGGTGTTTGTAACTACCTTCCTCTAATACCCATTCTGTATTTCCTTCACCATCAGCAAGCACCTCTGCAGGTCTTGGCTTTTTCCCTGGAGGAGTGACCCATACTTAAATCCCTGAAGGGTCTGGGCCGCTTATTGTCTTGTCTGGATTGGGTTGTTGCAGTTTCCCATTGATCTTAATCACAGGACATGGTAACCCCAAAAATTGCCCTAAGGAATCTCCTGCCTTCCAGATATAATCTTCATTATCTTCATTGTGGAGAATCAGACCAATTTCCTCCTGGTAGTCTGGATCAATCACCCCTCCTAATACTGTTATTCCTTTCTTAGCCTTCTTACTTACGGGCATCAGAAGTCCAAAGTGGCAAGGGGGAGGTCTTAGCTTCCAGTTCAACGCAATGGAATGTTTGTTGTGTCTCCTGGCAGAAGCACCCACTCCTCTGGAACCAAATCATCTAAGCCAGCAGAGTGCAAAGTCGAGGGTACAGGAAGCAAAAACTTTCCTAGTGGGTCACCAGGGGTGATAGTAAGTGGAATCATTCCCATGTCTACCCTTTGATTCCTGGACCCATGAATCATGGCTATAGTAGAAACTGTACCATATATTGGATGCTGATTCAAAGCATATACTGCCTTCTGGAGGATCCTGCCCCAGTCCTCCAAGCTATTGCCACCTAACTGGCACTGTAACTGTGTCTTTAAGAGGCCATTCCGTCATTCAAGCCAGCTGCTTCAGGATGGTGGGGAAGATGGTAAGACCAGTGGATTCCATGACCATGACCCCACTGTCGCACTTCTTTGACTGTGAAATGAGTTCCCTGGTCAGAAGTGATGCTGGTGGTGGATCCATGATGGTGGATAAGGCATTCTATAAGTCCCTGGGTGGTAGTTTTGGCAGAAGCATTACATTCAGGAAAGGCAAATCAATAACCAGAATAAGTGTTTATTTCTGTAAGGAAAAAAACGCTGTCCCCTCCAAGATGGAAGTGGTCCAATGTAGTCAACCTGCCACCAGGTTGCAGGCTGGTCACCACAGGGAATAGTGCCAAAACTGGGGCTCAGTGTTGGTCTCTGCTGTTGGCAGATCTGGCACTCAGCAGCACCTGTAGCCAGGGCAGCTTTCGTGAGTGGGAGTCCATGCTGTTGAGCCCATGCATAACCTCCTTCTCTGCCACCATGACCACTTTGTTCATGGGCCCATTGAGGAATGATAGGGATAACTGAAGAAAGAGGCTGACAATCCACAGAGTGGGTCATCCAATCTACTTGATTATTGAGCTCACCTTCTGCTGAAGCCACTTTTTGATGAGCATTTACATGAGACACAAGTATGTTCACATCCTTTGCCCATTTGGAGAGATCTATCCACACAATTCTTCCCCAAATGTCTTTCTCACCAATTTTCCAATCATGCTCCTACCAAGTCCCTGACCATCCAGCCAAACCATTGGCTACAGCCCATGAATCAATATATAATCACACTTCTGGCCATTTCGCCTTCCAAGCAAAATGCAGGACTCTGTGCACTGCCTGAAGTTCTGCCCACTGTGAAGACTTTCCTTCCTCAGTGTCCTTCAGGGTTATTCCAGAAATTGGCTGTAATGCCACAGCTGTCCACTTCTGAGTGGTGCCTTCATAGCATGTAGAATCATCTGTAAATCAAGCCCTAGTCTTCTCTTCCTCAGTCAACTGATTGTAGGGCACACCCCATGAAGCTGTAGGTGCATGCTTGAAAACAGGAGGCATCTTAACAGGAGTAGGAACCAAGACATTTAAGACATTTGGGAAACTTCTTCATATAACTTGCTTGTGCCTTCTGGGCCTGCTCCTGCAAATCACTTCCCTTTGATAATGGATTGCTGCTGTGCACATCTTACTTTATGGCTTGTGGGGTCAGATAACACCAGCTCATGATAAGTGATTAAGGAGATTAAAGTGATTAAGGAGGGGCCTAGAGATTCAAACTTAAACAATGGAGAGAGTGCCTCCAGGGCAAGACTACACCCAGTTAAGCCTTCAATTTGTGAGGGAAAATGCTGCAGGGAGTACTGAAGAGAAAAGCTTCTAAAATGGATAAAGCAGGCTGGAATTCATGCCGAACTTCCAGTCAAACTTGGCATTGTCCTTCACCTGGTGCTGCTGCTAGAGGCATGAAAGACACAAGAGTGACTCATTCTTCCTCCATGGTATCAGAGAGCCTTGGTGGCCAGGCAGCATGTAACATGGGTGACCCTGCCTAGAGAAGGCCCTGATAGGCCATTGCGTGAAGCTGTGAAAGTGAAGCCTGGTTGGCAATGGAGACCCCAAGAAGTTCATGATGCTGATAGGTAAAGAACGGGCGGGAGTGAGCGGGAGGCACGGATGGAGAGCATGAGAGGATGGATGGAGGCACCAAGGCACAGATGGAATTCTCAGCGGGACACAGATTTATTTCGCACGGGGCACCTTTCCCTCAGGGAAGGGAAAGATGTCGGTGGAGGGAAAGATGTCAGGGAAGGGAAGGGGAAGGGAAGGGAAGAGAAGGATGTCCCCAAAGGGAAAGATGTCCGCCCACGGGTTGTGAGCTGGGACTTTACATATGGGGGCTTTAGGGTGTGGAATCAGGGAGGGGGAAGCAGGTTGG
>NW_008348789.1:2246763-2279332 GCF_000622305.1 Nannospalax galili
TGCTTATCAGCTAAGTTCCCTTTTCCAGGCTCCAAAGTCTGTAGGTCCCTGTTGGGGAGAGGGGGGGCTGCTATTTGGAACCCTAACAGATGCCAGAGCTGTGAGGCATCTTCCAAGAAGACCTGCATAAAGGAGTGGTACCAGCACAAGAGAGAGATGTATATTGCATGGAGCAAAGCTAGAGAGGCTGAGCCATCTATTCCCTTTGGAAGTAAAGTCCCAGAAGTTTTACATGGAGGTACTGGACTTGGTGTTTTCCCTGCTAGTTTTCTGTCTTGATTTTGTCCAGTATTTCCTTACTATGCCTCCATTCCTCCCTTTTGGAATGGTAATGTGTATTTGGTTCCACTGTATGTTGGGAGTATGTAATTTGACTTTTGATTTTATAAAGACTTACATTTAAGATATTTACCTGAGTCCACTTTGGCCTGTGGACTTTTGAATAGTTTTGAGACTGATAATGGCTGTGGGGACTTTTAAAGTTGTACTAAATGCATTTTGCATTATGTATGATCATGAGTCTATGGGGGCCAGGGGGTGGAATGTGGTGGTTTGAATGAAAATGGCCCCCATAGATTCCAAGTGTTTGGACATTTTGTCCCCAGATGATGGCGTTGTTTTGGGAGGTTTTAGAAGATGTGGCTATCCTGGAGGAAGCACATCACTGGGGGTGGGTTTACAGAGTTCTTAAGCTCTGCCAGATCTCCAGTTTGCTCTCTTGTTTCCTGTGCCTGCATGATGATGTGAGAGCTTAGCTTCTGCTACTCCTGTTCCAGCCACCTCCAGCCACCATGCTTCCCTGCCATGACAGACTGTAATTCCCCTGGAACCATAAGCTCAAATAAATTTTTCCTTCTATAAATTGCTTGGGTTAGTGTTTCTATCACAGCAACAGAAAAATGACTAATATATTCATTGAGCCACATGTTGTATATTCTTGAGATTCCAGCATGTTTATCCCTTTCTTCTTTGAGTTTTCTGTTTTCCTGTAATTCTTTGATCATGTTTACGACTGTTAAGTTCTGTGTCCTGGGATTCTATAAGGTGCTTCTCAATGTTCTGTCCTTCTGTAGGACTCCTGAGTTTTGTCAGGGACATATTTTCCTGGTTTTTCATATTATTTGTGTTTCTTCATTTCTGTTTGGGCTTATGGGGGCTTATGGATATTCTTTGTCGGTTATGTGCTCAACAAGAACTTTTACTCTGGTTCGTTTCACTTAATTTTGGTTCGGAATCCTGGCTGAGCAGGTCTGGGAATTTGACCATGAGGAGCCACCTGGGTGAGAACTTAAGGGATTTATGATAGGGTGAGTGGTTAAATTGGTTTGGGAATATAGTCCTGGGATTTGGCGTTAAAAATAGGAGCCAGCCTGCTAGAGAGGCCTGCAGGGACAGTGATGAGAGGAAAGGAGTCCTGCTGTGGAGAATGAGTTGGGGCCTTGGCTGGGCCAACCTGTGAGAAAGGCCAGCAGGGGACAGGGTGGGGTGAGGCAGAACTGTAAGAGAGGCGAACAGGGGACAGAGAATAGGTGAATGAGAGAAACGGGGGAGGGAGGAAGTGAGCTTGACCTGACTTACCAGAGTCCTGGGTGATCAGGTCTGTCTGCCTGATCCTGAGGCTGGGAATTTGCCAGTAAGGAGGCTGCCTGTTGAGAACTTAGGGATCTATAGTAGGTAGGGTGATTAGTCTGGTTTGGAAAGGTAGTTCTGGGATTTGGATTTAAGGAATAGGAGCCAACCTGTGAGAGAGAATTGCAGGGACAGTGATGAGAGGAATGGAGTAGCTAGGCCTTCTGTGGAGAATGAGTTAGAGCTGAGGCTGGGCCTGCCTCTGAGAGAGGACAGCACAAGTTAACATATTTTTAATATATCAGAATGCCCTGAATCACCTATAATTTTAGCATGGAAAAATAATGTATCTTTAAAGTGTGATATTTTTATCTTGATTTATTGAATTATGAAATCAGAATCTATTTTTAAGTTGCACAAAATGCTTCTGTTCTGACTTATTTTTTCTGAATTTACAGAGACAATAGGTGATAGATTATATTAAAAGAGATTTTCATTGCTTGTCATGCAATTTTCACTTACATCACGTTCTTAGAAGTAAAAAATATCAAAGTTGCCTCTGCTCTGCCTGAGTTACATAGGAAACAGTTCGATACAGAATAGACACTAATTATGTGTTGGGTTGAATTCAGGTTTATTTCAAATGAGCTTATCTTCTCCTTTCAGAAAGAATATTAAATTTGTAAGAGAAGATTATGTAAAATAAGAAAACACATTCAAAAGGAATTTGAAATTTCATTCCATACTAGTTATACTCATTATCTCAATATGAGAATTTATGTCATGTATTACAATTCAACTTGGCACTCCGTCTATTTTAATCATAATGATGATAATTACCATTTATCATTATGAAAATTGAAATTTTCAAGAGGAATAAATCTCACATTTGTATTAGATAACTGATTTATTCTTTTAAATGTATTTACTTATGTATAAAAACATAAGGTATGTTCATATTTATGGGACACTATGTGATATTTTGTGGTGTGTACATTGTGTGCTGGTTGACTCAGGTTAAATTCATTCATCTTTACCAGCATTTTTCATTTCTTCATGACGAAAAGTTCAAAAACATTTCTTGTTACTTTTGCAATGTACCCTGTATTATTATTAAGCATAATCATCCGTTGCACACCACTATTGCACAACTTCTTGTTGCTACCTGACTGGAGCTCAATACTCACTGATCAATTGCTCTCTAAGATCTTAAAAAACACTGTTTGGTGGCATTGTGAATTGGCTTAACATACTTTTTTTTTTTTGCTTAATATAAAATTTGAATGAAATATATAAGACATGTGCTTTCTATAAATGTGTTGGTATTTTTTATACTAAGATAACTTAATCAAATTAAAAAATATTAGATATTATATGTAAGCAGGCAAGTGTTAAAATTAAGGGTAATTAAAAATCTACTTAAGAAATAATCAGACATAAAATAGACAAAGCAAAGACACAAAGCAGTTTAAGGTAAGAATATTACAGTCTTGATTGCTGCAAACCATTAAAATTGAAAGTTAATTAATTAAAAATGTTGGTAAGGAAGGTGAAATGTTTCCAAATGAGTCAGATATATTCAAATTCCAATCAACCAAACTTATTTAGAGTAAACAATTTAAGCAAAAAGAAGAGATACCAGATAAATTATTGGAACTATGTTTAGGCATGCTGCTATTTATCTTCTGTTATCAAAGTTACTTGGAGTATAAGAACATTTTAACCACTATTGGGAATTATTTTTATTATATGCTTGTATTATATTTCCACTGCTTTCAGTATTTTGGCATAAAACATATCCTATTTCAGCTTAAGAATTTGTTTAGACAATTATAGATTTTGAATCCGATACTGACATAAGTTTATTAGTGAATTAACAAAATACACAATGAAGGAAAATTTCATTCAATAGCCTAAGGAAACTAGAGATAAAAGAACTCCTTTGTCTTGGTTTTTCACATAAGTTTGTTCAATGTTGCATGACCAGTAAGGGAGAAGAGTCCCTAATTCCCCATTTAATCAGAGATCTTAGAGAGCAGACCCCCCAGAAATAAAACCTAGCATCACCAGACTTTGATTTACTCTGTGCTGAAAAGAAATTCAATAGATTTGGTATTGCCAATGTATCCCAGGCCTGTTCTAATTTCTAAGATGCTAATCTGTATTTTGAATGTAAGTACTTTAAAGCAAAGAAACCTGCATGAAACTCATTTCTACCTTTGATTCTCTAGAAGCAAAGATCTAGTTTTAAGTGACTGAAAAAGCAAATGAAATTCAGGATCAATTGTGTATTTTATCTATGATGCCATTTTCAAAGAATCAGCACCTATATGGATTTTCAAGGCCTATAGGGATTTTAGGAACATTATGTAAAGGATTTGGGGCAATAGAGCTGCAGCTGACCTGAAAATATTTCCCCTGAAGGCTAGGTCTTACAGCTTTGGAGAGTAATATGAAGGTGCCAAGGGGAAACATCAGTCTATGGTCCAACACCAGTTTCAAGACCAAATAGCCACATCAATGGACAGCACAGAATGCAACGCTGGTACAGTAGTGGCACTTTTATCTTGGGGGCAATCAGAAGCTATATAATTGGAATAAAAGCCCACTCAATGGGTTGAAACTCAAGTGTGATGCTCTAAACATAATCAAATATACATGGCTGGAATGGTCATAGATCTGAGAGAAATCCCCAAAATATTCACATCCCTAGACTAATGTGATTTCTTGCTACGTGCAAAATATGTATCCTTATATTTACAAATAACCCAGTCACCACTCCTCAAAAAAGCTAATTTTGCAGCAGTTGGAGACTATTACCAAATACCACAACTGGTTACACATGACATTGTCTATGAATTGCCCGGGCCTAAGTGACACATCTACAGTGCAACCTCTATACCATGATGGAGGGGTGAGACAATGCAAGAGATAAACAATGCCTATCTAGTTTTTAAAACCAGAGGGAGCCATATTACTCCTACAACATATTGACAAATTATACATAGCAGATCAAGAAATATATGTCTAGGTAAGGTTTATCTGAGAACAATTGGTCTTTGCCCAAGATTTATCTACATGACACACAGTAATTAAAAGTATCAGACTGGTGGAACTAACCTTCTTGGGTGTTTAACAGGCACACTTTGAGACCTATAATAATTTGGTCAGAGGGACATAAAGGACATATTTTGCTCTTTGCCCTCCTAGGATGACTAGTTCCAGGGGACTATAAGCATCTCTCAAAATGTCCAAAAATGGTGGAGGGTCACTTGCCCTCTTGATCAAGGAAGCTGAGGAGACCCCACCAGATGGACTTGAACCAGTGTCCAGTCTACAAAGAGGAGGGTCAACACAGAGGAATCATTTCCTCCATGCTTCCAAGCAAAGCCAACCATGGTCGAGCAGGACCTTTGACTTATCTTCACGTAGGTGGAACTGGAAAAAGAGAGGAGCCAGGGGCTCTTCTCAAGCCCATGTGACCCCTGAGGAACAGATCCTCAAACAACCTTAAAAGTAAAAATATATTGATTTATCTAGATGAACTGTATGGCCTTAAACACCCGAAAGGAAAGTATAACCAAAGATTAAACGGGCCAATATAATTTCTTAAGAATCCATATGCATAGCTAAAGGCTACATAACAAGCAGCAATGCCAGAGAGACAATACCTTCTTTTGAGTTGTTGGCCAGAGTGGACCAAGAGACTCCCAGGTAGTAACCCAGCATAAAACAGGGAAAATGAACAGCAGAACCTAATTTTATCTAAAGGAATATTGACAACTGATTGCTGATAGAAGAGGAACAGCTGACCCTCCTAAAACGAAGATCTCTAGATAGGCTGACTAGATTCACCAGAAGAGCAAGTAGTGGGGAATGGCAGGGGGTGCCGACATCATAGCAGACAGTAGCAGGGATATCAGAGTATAAGGACTCTAATGGGGGGAGGGAGGCTATGGGAGGGTGTTATCTGGGAAGTGCGTGTATAGTTGAATGAGATGGTTTGGGATGTTCTGTGTGATATACACACAAAAAAAATCAACAATTTAAAAAGTGTATTATATTTGAGGAGGAAGCATGGAAATTTACAGACACTCACACACACTCACACACCTCGATCACTTTATATACATACACAGGCGCCAAGGATCCAAGTGCAGCTGATTATGACTAGTAATAATCAGATACATACAAATTAGAGATGCAATCTCCACCATCTCAATGTTAGTAGCAAAAACAATGAGTCTCTCTTCAAGGAACAATATATTATAAAATGAAATGGAGATCTTTATTAAAGGTTAAAGACTCCTCCAATTTTATGTCTTACAGGGCTTATAATTAGTTCAATAATATATAACTATATTAATTCAACTGTGAACCTAGACACTTGCACCCACTTGTGAAAGAGATGTACTGTTGCTCTGGAGTGTGTTACTGAATATGTTAAAGCTGCAGTGAAAAGCTCCTAATCGTGTAGTTATTAAAAATTTTAAAAAGTGTAATGATTAAAAAATAATTCTTTGAAGCATAAAAATTTGCTCCTTCATAATTAGTAGATGTGAAAAACATTACCATTGAAATCTACCTGATGACTTTATATCCATGCTCAGATGCCAAGGAGCTCAGAAAGTCAGAAAGTAAGTGACTGTGACCAGTAATAGTCATATATATAGAGATTAGAAATGCATGTGAAAACGTCTCAATGTCAATTGCCTTAAAATGAATTTTTCTGTATGAAACTGTGTATTTTAATAATGAAGTGTAGATCTTTTTTAAAGGTTAAAACCTCATTTAATCTTATGTCTTATAGGGTTTATACTGAGTACAATATTGTATAACTATGGTAATTCAACTGTAACCCTACGAATGTACAGCCAAGTTTGTAAGTGATGCAGCCTAGCTCAGAAAATTGTTATTGAATATGTCAATGGTGATGTGATGAAGCGCTTCTTCTAAGTATGTGGTTATTAAATAAATAATTTTAAAAAGTGGACACTAATGAATCTCTCTGTTCTCATTACTGAAGCTTCCTCATGCAGCTGAGGGCTAGGAACACAAAAGGCCACAAATGGCCAAAGCTCATATAGATCAAAAGTCTGCTGAATGCTGGTCCTTGGAGAGACTCTTTATTAATCTTCACCCACCCAAGGCTCAGGGACCATTGTGGATGAGGGGGCTGAAAGACTGTAAGAGCCAGGGAGGAGGTGCAGGACCATATGGAATCAGAGTCCTACAAGATCCTGGGAACCTGCTCACATGATTTTGTGGCAATGGTGTCAGAATACACAAGTCCCATGAAAACTTAGCAGACAAAAATCCAGCATAGAATTTGGAAATGAACAGCAGACCCCAATCTTATCTGAAAAATATTGGCAAGTGATTGATGCTGGGTGAAGAAGAGCTGATCTTCCTAAAATAAGGGACTCTAGTCTGACTAGACCTCAGGGGATGGACATGTACTGGGGAAAATCTGGGGACACTGACTTGATATAGTGGGCCTAAACAGTGATGACAGAGTATATGGGCTCCAGTGGGTAGACTGCGGCAGGGTGATTGTGGGGTCAGGGGTGTAAAGATGACTAAGATTGATTGAGATGTTCTCTATGAAATACACAAAAATTCAATAAAAACAAAACCAAAAATTTGAACATCTTTATCAGATAAATGAAAATTAAAACTACTCTGAGATTTAATCTTACCAAGTCAGAATTCTCAAATCCAAAAACAAACTACAAAACTGGTGAGGATGTAGGGAAAGCAGAACTCCTATTCAATGCTGCTGGTAGTACAAACTGCTGAAAATAGTATGGAAATCAGTATGGAGATTCCTCAAGAAGCAAGAAGTGTATCTACCACAGGAACCAGCTGTGCCACTCTTGTGCTTACACCCAAAGAATTGTGTATCCTACTGCACATCTTCATACAGATCCATGATCATTGCTGCTCTTTTCACAACTACAGGAAATAGAAAAAATTTAGATGTTCATCAACTGATGAATGGATATTAAAACTAAGGTATAGTAACAGAAAGAACATTACTCAGCAATTAAGAAAGACAAAGGTATGAAATTTTGTAGGTAAATGAATGGAACTTGACAGAATCATCTGGAGTGAGGTAACCAAAACCAGAAAGACAACTGTCATATTTCCTCTCTGACATGTGAATGCTATCTTTTAATCTCTAAGTATGTATGTTTTAATAGAGGTCTAGAAAATAATTAGGGGTCATGGAGGGGGATTCTAGTATGAGGAAACAGAATGAAGGGATTCAAGGCGGAGAGGGGAATAATCGGATAAGAAAACTTAAATGGGGTAGAGAATGGGCAAGCATGACAGAGGAGGGTTTACAACGATGTGTAACTAACACAAAAGCCTTGGAATTCTAATACTGTAGATACTTATTTAAAAATAATAATTTACATACAAAATGAGTTTAAAAGTTTTCCCCTAAACCAGGGGGTATTGCCCCTACCAGACTCCACAGGTTAGCAAATAAAATGTGTAATGCCACAAATGGGCTCCCTCTTTTTAAGTTCTTAACCAGGGAAGACCCATAGACCCTCAAAAAATCCTGGTTATTGCCAATTCTTTTGTTCGCACGTCAGAACTTTTGATAAGTCCCTGTTGCTCAAGAGACTACAGTGAGACATAGATCAAACATGGACAAATCAGTTCTAAACTTCATCTCTGCTGCTTAGATTTCATAGTACTGAAGAGTGCTGTGCTTACAACCAGAAGAAAAGAGTAATCATCAGCCTTACTCAAATTATGAGCTCTGGAAGCTACAATAAAGTCTGCTCTAGCAAGATATGCTAATTTGCAATAGTGGTATGAATATTTGGGGATAAACAGCCACTCTTTGAATGGACTTAAGGTCTACTTCATAATATGCACTGCATACCTTGACATTATCCAGACAGTAACCTGTGACTAGAGAGGATATAGGCTATAGAGGAAAATCAATGACTCTTATCCTGCTAAATTGGCATAGATTTAAACTGACTCCTAACTACTTACATTTTACTATTACACCCATATAATAACTCATCTCTCATCTATCACCAAAGAGTGTTCTTCATGCAGTATATGTGATTATCACAAAGACCCAGAACTGCTCAACATGCAGAAAATAAGAAAATGGGGCATGCTATGTCATAACTGGGACACTAATATCACACTCTCTCCTTCCAAGCCTCAAGAATCATTGAAGAAGGGGGAGTTGAAAAATTGTCTGAGCTAGAGGTGGTAGATGAATGAATGCGAGAAAATCCTGTTTTCTTGACGCAGCATATTGATTACTCATATGAACCCACAGTGCTGATAAGAGTGTGCACAAGACACGCACAAGTCCAAGCCAAACAAACACCTAGCATAGATGGGGGGAATGTGTACAAGTAGCCCCAGCTGTAGCTGAGGAATTGTCAACTGATTGATGCTGGGAGAGGGAGACTAAATTTCCTTCTTTAACATTTCAAAATTCATTTTTATTTTATGTTTATGAAAAATTTACCTGTATTGTTTTAAGTACACCTGTGCCATGAAATGCCCAAGGAGAAAAAAGAGGGTGACAGATCCATGGGACTACAGTTAAAGACACTTGTTGGATGTCATGGGGGTGCAGGGGACAGAACGGAGATCCTCTGTAGGGCAGCCAGTGCTCTTATCCCCGAGACTCAGTTTTTTTAAGGTTGTGATGCTGGGAAGATTGACAAGGATCCAGGTGATGGAACCACACCTGAATGCATCTGAGGATCACAAACTAGTCTCAGTAAGCCTTAAAAGAAAAAATAATAAAGGGCATGAAGTGGTGGGCATAGGGAGATATGACTTGGTCAGAAAGGAGATGGGAGACAGTGTCTAAATATGATAGAAATACTTTGTATGAAATTATCAAGGAATCAATAAAATATTAAAAATTAAAATACACTGGTAAAAGTTTAAATATAAAACCAAAAGGAGTAAATAAAGGGCTTAGAATGACAAACTGTAGCTAATTTAGCCCAAGGAATCAGGGGTTTGAGGAAGAGGATTTACAAGAATCAATGTGAAAATGCATTTTACTCAAAGAATACCTGAATAATAACGTCCTGAGGCCAGATCCACCTGACACCAAAAGCTTTGTGGCTGGATTGAATACAGGGGAAAGAAAAGATTTGAAACTTAAGAGGTAGCTGGGGAGCTTATTGTTTTAGATTTATTGAACAGTAATTTTTAATATGGAAGATATGGAAGTTTTCAATAAAGGAATGTAATGCTTTAATATTCTTTTAAAGGTTAATGTGACTGACATGTGTGATATAGACTACAATGTGGGAGAATGGAGGAGGACACTGAAGAAGATGGTGTTATAGAGTCCAGAGATATGCTGGAGCTTAAACAGAATCAAAGGTAATAAACACCTGAGTCACTGTTGATGGGGGCATACCCAATTCCACATCCACTGCTCAGGTTCTCATGGTTATGGAAAACATCTTATTGGCTCTGTTTCCAAACACTTTTGCTCCAATTTACTATTTTTTTCTCTTTTACCAGCTTTTCTATCTCACCCTCTACCCTTTCTTCTTTCTACATGTACACATGTGTTATTTTGCTATATTTAGAGTATTGCATTGGAAATATCACTTTTGCCCAATTTTTGGTAAACATAATTTTGTTATATGAGAAAGATGGTGTTTATTTTATTTTTATTCTATTTTATCATGATTTGGACAATATTTTAATTAATTTCAGTTAGCCATACAGAAAATGGCTTTTAGTCACAGCATTTTCATACCTATATTGTTGAGCCTTTCTCATATTCACCCTCAGTACTCTTTCCTTCTTCTGCCTACCTCCTTGCTTCCTCATACACTATAGTCTCACTTCTTTCATTTTAAACTGTATTACTATTATTATTATTATTATTATAAACTCATGATTCATTATATATTTTCATACACTGTGTTTTTTCCTCTACCTTGCTGGCTCCTTCACGCTCTTGCCCTTTCCAGAAGTTCCATCCACCAGCACACTAGCTAGCCTTCTGATCTCATATGTTTGTTGTAGTACTATTTTTTCTGCTAATTAATTTTACCTTGTGCACTCCTCTCTTAACAATTCTGTTTCTACTGCCGTGGTCATCTTTCTAGTTTCCTATACCATCCAATACTCATTTATACACATAAAATTTAAATCCTAGACTCTACATATTATAAAAAAACACGTGTACTTGTCTTTTCTGAACTTTGGATGCTTCACTTGAGGTAATAATTTCCTGTTCCATTTTTTCCAAATGTCATGAAGAAATATCATTTTATATATATGTCACATTTTCTTTATTCAGTCACCTGTTGATAGATACCTAGGCTGGTTACATTTCAGAGTCTTTGTGAATAGTGTAGCAATAAAAATTCATGTGCAGGTGTCTCTGTGGTTGGACTCAAATCATGATACACAGCCTTTCTTTCTGGGTTGTAAGGAATATATTTCCCCCTGTGAATAAACCCTCCATTTCCTGATTGCTCTAATTTCTGAAAGCAGAATTACAACTAGTTTTGGTATTTGTTCTTTTTCCTTCACATGATGAGAGTACTAAGTACTGTTTTAAATATCTGCTAATGAGATGAAGACAATGATAGTCAGCACCTTTATTTGCTTAACTGCGTTTTGTAGGGCTGGGAATCTAAGCCAGGTTTTTACATGTTAGGCAATTGCCATAATACTGTGTTGCATCCCCATCTGTGCCTTTTATGATATCTTTTGTATATTATTTTTTCTTTTCATCTCATGAATATTTTCCTGAAAATGTTAACAAAATATCCAGCATAACATTTTTTTAGTATTTACTTTTTAATGTAGGTATGAATGTCATTATGCAGCATTGATAGATTTTTGTATGTATAGCCTCAGTCAGCATGCAGCTCACAATAACACAAACAAGTAGAAAATTAATTGTGATAATCTGTAAATGACACACATTCATTCAAGAAAATCATAGCTCACCCCAAAGACTACATAACCAGCCTAAAAGATTCCAAAAAAATATGTCTGTAATGGTAGCCTGAGTTACAGTTAAAAAGAAAATTAGCAGTCTAGAGATGAGATGGATGAGGGGAGTTTTGCTTATTTAGGGTTTGGAACTGCTGATACTAGCTCTTTGAAAGTCTGTTATGAGAAAGAGGAATTCAATGAAAGTAAACAATAAATGGTCATTTATACTGAGTTTTTAAACTGATATTACATTTATATTGTATATGAATACTAAGAATGCTTTCATGGATTTGAATAGGATACCTTTCATTCAGTTCTATGCAGAAGAGGCTGCAAAGCTATAAGAATATGAACTGAATACATAATTTTGAGTATCTAATGCATCTTTGAAGGACTTAAGTATATGAAACACAGAGTATGATTCTGATCTAGACTGGCACATGAGGCAGCTTCTTCTATCAGTTATATTAAAGCAGTGCCATTTGAGTAGTGGTTTCTGTGATTTTGATTGGCAAGGCAATGGGTCTATCTGTGACAGAAGGGCATGGGTGCTCACATTCAGAAGATGATGAGGGTATTTTTGTGATTTCTATGGGAATGAAGCACTTCCTGAATTTTAGTACTACCTCTATTATCATCTTCTGGAATGTTCCAAACTATTTGGTATCAATGACATACAGAAAGAGGAATAAAAATTGTTTGAAAGAGTTATAGCTATAATGACTGTATGCATAGCATTGTCCTTCATGAAAGTTGAAAGAGATTTCAAAAGGGATATTTCCTGCTTTCCATTCGATCAACATGAATGAAAAGTAACTTTTTCCAAGCCTATGAATGATGGCTTCTTCCTCTGCTTGGTTCAGATAAGATTTCACTTAGTATGAAAACCATGTCCTTGATTTGTAAGCTCTTTCTCTCTTCTCTATGAATTTTGACCAGTTTGGACTACATATCAAGTTCCAGGCCAGTCAGGAATACATATTGAGAACTTATCTAGAAAATAAATTCAAGTGATACATCGGGTATAATTCTAAATCAAGCCGTTATAATAATAAGCCCCTTAGTATACTTGCACAGTGGTCCTAGGTTCAATTCTGAAGAGTTTCCAATCACCTTTAGAGTAACTCTTGACCATTCAGTTCTGACTTCTAACACATTGGTGTGTTTTTTTTTTTAAATTTCATTTATTATTTTTATTTTATATGTATGCATGTACTGCCTGCATGTATGTATGTGCACCCATGTCATGCAATGCCCGTGGAGGTCAGAAGAGGCTGTCGAATCCCCTGGGAGTGGACTTATGAACAGTTGTTAAGTGCCATGTGGCTGCTAGAATTCGAACCAGGTCTTCTGCAAGAACTACCAGTGTTCTTAACTTCTGAGCCATCTCTCCAGCCTCCTAACACATTGTTTTAAAAATAACATCTAGGGCTGGAGAAATGACTCAGGGAATAATAGCACTGGCTGCTCTTGCTGAACACCTGGATTTAATTCCTAGCACCCACATGGCATCTAACAACTGTCCTTAACTCCAGGTCCATTGAACTTAAGACCTCTTCTGACTTCAGGGGCATTGCATGACACAGGTGCACTTACATACATGTAGGCACACTTATACATATAAAATAATAAATAAAAATTAAATAAAAGGGAAGAATTTGATGAATATTTATTGAATAAGCATACAGACAAAATAGTACATATCTGTCTTTTATTTCTACTTGAAAATTGGTTAATTGTATAGGATTTTCTGTGTTACTTAGAAAAAAACAGATGTCTTGCCCCTAAGTGGTTCAAATTATATACCATATTAATTCAATTATTATTTCAAGAATACTTTCCATACTTTGAAGCTCAAATGATCAGCTGAGTCCAACAACCATGTAATAATTAGCTGTTTATATGCAATTTTGCATTTGTGAGCAGTGTTAATGTCAAACTAAGGATGTAGGACTTAAAACAATAGGTGTATATTTCAGTTTATTATATTTCACTGATTTTTGATATCTATATCTATATTTTAATCATCTTAAGTTTACGTAGGTTTAATCTTGACTAAAAAGAACACTGGCAAAATTACCAATTTATGGCTGAATTTTATGTTAATAATAATGTCTCCAGTAATGCACTTAAACAAAAATAATATTAAAATAAAAGAGGAAACTGGCTGTTTTAAAAAATACTTACTGGGTAGCATGGACTTTTACAGGCAGAAGTCAACAATCCAAATCTGCAAAACAAAACTAAAGCTAAAAATACACTAAACAAGAAATATTTGTTCTTATAAATCATTTATTTTGGTCAAGAAAAGCCTTGATTTTATGCAGTGTTTTATTAAAGATTCATTATTTTTATTTATATATGTGTGTGTGTGTGTGTGTGTGTGTGTGTGAATGTGTGTCACATTGTTTATCAGTCTAGAGATCTTGAATTGTCACAGTCTAGGAGTTGGGTTTGTTTTCTCTACCAATTAAAGAGTTGAAAGGAAGGAAAAAAAAAAAAAAAAACCTCAAACCAGTGGAGAGCAACAAGCAAACAAACATTTGTTGATAGATAAAAAGTAACATCCATAGTCATAAATAATCACACGTACATTCAGACAGTCATTTAGAAAGGTAAAGTTTTCCACAAGTTGAGAGTGAACCCAGAGACCTAGAATCCAATGTCCCTGTGGGAAAGACCTGAATTTAAAGGGTTCTAGTGATTTCTGTTCCCCAAATTTGTTGGTCAACTTAAAGAAAAAAAGAAGCAGATAGGTGAATGCCTTCAAAGGAAGTGTTGTCCAGGCTTGTAGTTTCTTATGAATAAGTTTCTGGATCTGGAATCAGTCTTATCTGAACTGGCTTTAAGTATTTTTCCAGAAAGAGAATCATACTGACTAGAGGGAGATGTCCCATGCCTTTGTTTCAGACCAGGAAGAAGAAGGAGCTGAAACCTTTATTATTTCTTAGTGATCTGGTTTCTTACGAGGGATTTAGTTCATTACATTTGTGCAGGTGCCCACCAACATGGATCCAACGAAACAAATTCATGTCTTCTAGTAAAGGAGCAAGTATACATAATTGCTGAGACATCTCTTCAGCCTCTCATACAGTCTTTAGAAACAGAATTCAGGAACAGACAGTCTATTGGAAGCATGATGTGAAATTGGGTTGTCTTTGCAAAGTGCAATTACTATAATGCATCTATTACCAGCTGAATGAAATTCAATATTAAGTTTCTGCCACTTGTGAGATGGTTTCCATAAGTGATTGTGTGCATGATGTCACATATTTTTTCATATATTCCTTTCAGTAAATGGGAATGGGGGCAGTGAATATACACTAATTAAAATGTGAATTGAAATAACTAATTTGTTTTCACTCATATTAATATATATTTTATAATAAACTCAAGGAACCTAAGATCTAAAATGTTTGAAGTCAACTTTTTATGTATCGTCAAGTTTAATTATTCTGTAAAATGGTTTATGCAAACTTTCATAGTGTAAGGAGTAGTTAAATGGTGTATAGTTTGTTTTATTAATATTTCTAATACATATTATTGTTTTTCAGACATAGCAGAAGAAATTATTCAAATGGAAACAGAGATAAAGATAGTTTAACTATAAAGCATCAAACTGTGGTGCTACAACAAAACTATATCATAATCTATCAATCTGTCTGTCTTTCTGTCTATCTGTATATATATAGCGATCTATCTATCTATCTATCTATCCATCTATCTATCATCTATCTACCTATCATTTATCATCTGTCTATCATCTATCTATCATCTATATATCTTTCTATCTATCATCATCCATCTATCTACTTATCTATCATCTATCTTTCTATCTATCTGAGAAAAATATACATATGTATTTGAGAGGCAATTGTATAGTTAGACCAGAGCCCCTGGACAACTGTTTTAGGAAAAATTGGACTTTCCATTTCTAAGTAGGTAGGGAAACAGTTTATACTAAGTTAACTTTTAGTCAGGAACTTTATATTAGAAAGACAAAGTCAGCTTAAATCCACACATGCCAGTCTGTCCTTGAAGAGATCTGTCAATCAGAACTCTCTTTCTACCATCTCATGTGTATGTGTGATGGTGTACAAATGCTTTAAAAATTATATAGGTACATGTCAAAGAGGTGTGGATTGTCAAAAGTTATATTACAGCCCACCTGTCTGTCAGAATAAGATCTACTGAATTCCTGACCCTGGAGACTAAGCCTGCCTTCTGCCTGGATTCATAAGAAAGAAGGGGAAAGGAGTATTGGAATTGTGAACCATCTTGCCTGAGCCTGCTGCTCTATGGAAGTGCATCTGCTTACTTTGATTTATTTTGCTTGAATTTAAAATGTTCCTTTCAGCTGTCTGTGTTTGATTCTTCAATTCCTTGATTAAGTTGCCAAGAACCTGGAACTCCAACTGATGGCAGAGACCCCTACATTCCCTAAAGCAAATGGAGAGAACATTTGAAGAAGCAATAAATAAGCATTTTTCAAAAATACAAAACCATAAATCTGCACGACAAGGAACTCAACAAACTGTAAGCAACAAAGTCACAAAACTACTATTTTACACTTATGTGACCTGGATGTTCCTCTGATTCTGTGAGGATGAGCCATGATCTAGCCTCCTTCCCATGTCTGCAAAGGAGTCAATCTCCCATTGCCACTTACAGCCAATCACTTGACCTTAGCTGCTTCCAGTGAAGGGAATAAGGGAATAAATCTTGGAAAACCACGAGGCTGGTCTCTCGTCATTTTGTGAGGTTGTCGGGATCCATGGGATTTATGTTTGAGTATGGACTTTCCAACACAGCCATGAATAGGGGGACGCTCACTCTCCTGTAAGTAAACCCATACCCCAAGCTCAGTTAGCAAGTCCAATAAACTCGTTAAGATTCTTCAAACCAGGCTTTGGGGAATTCTTTTATCAGGTTGTCATAGGACAGTGGGAGGAAGGGATTGTATGCCATGTGTGCCTCTCAGCAGTAAATTCGGCTTACAATTGGCATAGTCCAGTAGAATAAGATGAAATTGACCGAGTTTTGGAAGAGCGTTGATGATGTCCCTGATATGGGAAAGAGACCAACACCAAAGTAAAGTGGGTAAGGGGAGACTGTGGGCCAAGGAAATGTTAACCTGGTGGGTCATTCCCATAGGCCTGATGGGGGTGGCTGCAGTGACATGGTTAATTCAGTGGACAGTGAGATGTGTAAGTAGGGTGAGGCCATCTAAGCAGTTGAGGTCAATGGGAGAAATTCCAGGGTGGCAGCCATCCTGTAGATGGCATGGGGTGGCACACCTGCTTGACCAGTGGGAGTGGCCACGTGAGTATGGAGATGCACTGAAAACAGCAGAAGGTCTGGCGCAAATTCTTCAAGCTCTGGGAGTAGCACACCAGGAACAGAAATGTCAATAAGTGGCTGCAGAGGTAATAAGAAATTGGTAATAAGAAATCTGTCCCAAGCAGAGGCCTTAGCCATACTGCTAATGCATTCTTTTGTATTCCCCTAGCTGCTGAACCCCAAAGTCAGTTTGCATTCACATGCAATAGAGGACAATGGACTTTCAGAGTGCTTCCCCAAGGTTATCTCCACAGGCCTACGGTTTGTCATGGCATAGTAACCCAGGACCTGGCCCTGTTACCCTACCCTCCTTCTGTAAGGAGTTTCCACTACATGGATAACATAATTCTGAGTGCCTTACAGATTTGGAAGCTAATTTTGGGAACATGCAAGTGTACATGAAGGAGCAAGGATGGGAAATCAGCCCACACAAGGTATAAGGGCCCGGTACAGCAGTAAAATTTGGTACAGCAGTAAAATTCTTAGGATTTTTATGGTCAGGCAGAACTTGCATGATACCCAATGAGGCACAAGAAAAAAATCTCACAAAAACCTATATCAATAAATGCTAAGCAGTTACAAGTATTTTAGGGATTTCTAGGGTATTGGTGAATTTTTATCTCATCTTGCTCAGGTCACCCGTCCCCTATATAATCTAATAAAGACAGGGATTGGGATGTAAATGCCTGAGAGGCTTTTGAGCAGGCCAAGGTACTGGTTGGGCAAGCTAAGCAGTGGTGTGCCCCAATACCTTGGTGTTCCATTCTCTTGGAAGTCACCAAGAAGTGTTATGGGTGGGGCTTGTGACAACAACAACCAGAATAGTCAGCCCCAATTCAGTTCAGGTCCCAATCATGAAAAAGGGTAGAGTTCCACTACACAGCTCTAGAACAGCAACTGTTGGCTGTGTACAAAGCGTGGGAACAGGTGGAATCCATTATGGACCTCACCCCCATTCCTGTAAAAATAGCATATCCCATGAAAGGATGGGTGGAGGGCCTGTTAACCAAGCCCATCAGGGGTGGCATAAAATCAAATGCTGCAAAGATGGCATGCATATTTGCAACAGGGAGGGGTGGTGTTAGCAAGCCCAATCACCAATACCATGCAGGCAGTACTAAGACCTGTGTCATTTCAAGGCACAGAGCCTCTCCTTTCACCTCCTATAGTTGACCCTCCAGCAAGACCAGACCGAGTGCTAGAAGGGACTCCCCAAATTCCAGCTGATGCCTGGTATACTGATGTCACCAGCAGGGGTGCCAGACAAGAATGGGTAGCAGTGGCAATACAGATGAACACCGACACTATATAGTTAGAGAGGGGAGAAGGAGAAAGCAGTCACTGGTCTGAATTAAGAGCTGTATGGATAGTAATAATGAGGGAGCCTTGGCCAGTAACAATTTGTACTGAGAGTTGGGCTGTGGTCAAAGGCTTAAACTCATGGATGACACAATAGGAGAAAGAAAACTGGCAGGTGATGGGATGGCCACTAGGAGGACAACAGATGTGGAAGGACATATATAGTAAACTGCAGCAGGAGCTAGTGATCCTGGTAGTTTAACATGTGGCCATCCACTGCCTGGTGGGTCCCCCAGGGAATGTGGAAGCTGATGCCCTTACTAAGGTGAGAGCTATCTGCCCTCAGGTTCCCCTTGAAGCACCTCACTAGATTCATATCAAGTCTGGCCACAGGGGAGCTGACACAAGATGGAGAATAGCCAAACCCCCAGCATTCTGGTAAAATATCCTGACATCCAATAAGCTGTCCAAGCCTGTGAGGCATGTGAACAGTTATGGCCCTGGAGGATGGATGCCGTCATGGGACACATGCACCGGCCAGCTTCCCCTGTGAGAGACTGACAAGTAGATTATATAGGGCCCCTGCCAGTCAGTGAAGGGTATAAGCATGCTCTCACTTGTGTGGACACTGCCACAAGCCTTGCACAGGCTTTTCCTTGCAAGAGACCTGCAGGCAAGGCTACTATAGGGTCACGTATGGGTGCTTAAGGCAAATTGATAGTGACAGAGGCACTCATTTCACAGGTACAGATGTGCAAGCTTGGGCTAAGAATAATTAGGTTCAATGGTATTTCCACTTTCCATACAATCCTACAGGAGCAGCGTTAATTAAAAAGAAAAAAATGGGTTGATAAAGGAACAGTTAAAAGCATTAAGCAAAGAAGGAACACTATGGGGATGGAAAAAGGCCCTTCCTGAAGCCATACAGTTGCTAAATTATAATAGCAGTACCAGAGGTGGGTGGCCTCCCTATGAGCAGTTGGCCAAATGGGCCCCAGAAGTCACCAGGAGTATAAAGGTGGTTGCCAAAATGTTGGTTGTACACCTGAAGTGGACAGTAAGACCTTGTTGCTGAAGACACCACATGATGTGAGCATGGAAGAGGAAGAAATCAAGCTTGGACTAAACTGGAAACTCCCTGCCACTGCATGGGTGGCTTTCGCAGTGCCAGAAGATACTATGGAGAAGACTAGGGGAGAATTGTCCCCTATTATCCTATTCAATGAGGGACCCTATGTGCTGCACTATCAACATGCTAAGCAAAATGTTCCTGATGGTAAAATAGTGGTTCCTCTAGTGTATGTACAGCCAGCTAATTTTTATTGGATCTAATGTCTGCTCCTCGGGATGGAACACAGATCTGATATTGTAGACCAGGCCACTCCCCTGTGGCAGGAAAGTTTATAGGCCTCAGTGGAGAAGCCACTGCAATTGTGTTGTTAGATGGGTGTGATGCACCTACTAAAGTACTGTGTAAGCATTTATGTTTTCACCCATAAGCTATTATAGCAGTTAATGTTTACATGTTCTTGCTTCTTGTTGTTTGCATTTTATAGTAGATGGAATGCCACTAAATTGAGCCATCACCCCATGACAAACAGATGATGCATAGACCTGAAAAGTCAAATGTCCTGCCACAATGAGAGGAAGTTTGCCTTATCCTCTCCAAGGCTCAGGGAAATTTGAGGAAGATGCAGACAGAAAGTTTTGTAAGAGCCAGAGGAAGGGACAGAGTATGACTTAGATATTCCTCTTATCCTGTGATGAGAGACATGGTCCCACCGCCCTCCCACGCTCTGCTAAGGAAACACTCCCCTTACTTCTTCCAGCCAATCAGTTGAACTTAGCTGCTTACAGGGGAGGGACTAAGGGTATAAAAGCTGGGAAAACCATGCCAGGTCTCTCACCATTCTGTGAGGCTGTTGGGATCCACAGGATTTATGTTTGGGTGTGGACTTTTGAATACAGCTGTAAACGGGGTGGGGGTGCTCACTCTTCTGTAAGTAAACCCTCACTACAAGCTCAGTTAGCAAGTCCAATAAACTCAATAAGATTCTTCAAACTGGAGTTTGGAGAATTCTTTCCTCAGGTTGTGGTAAGGACAATGGGATGAAGGGATCCTATGCCATGTGTGCCTCTCAGAAGTGAATTTGACTTACAACTTATTACAATACATAATTAATTTAACATACTGTTCATGCTCTTGGCAAGCACGTGAATGAATTGGTTCTCTCATACATTAATATTGGGTATAAACACTTTAGAAATTAATTATTTTCTTAAGCTGTGAATGAAGCATAATCCTCCTCCATGGCAAACCATTCCAATGTGTTTATACAGGAGTAAGGGCTTCACATATTAATGAAAAATTCCCTTCAAATTTTAATGATAGCTTACTTCCTAGAAATACAGAGTGGAAACAATAAAAACATCCATCAAAAGCTCATTGTTAAAAAAAATTTCCTCTGTTCATGAAATATAATTTAACAATTAAGAAATGAATGAACCATTGTTAAAAAAAGGAGTTTTGAAATAGTTATGGCAAACAAATACAGTATAACAGATTTCACTCAAGAGCACTATTTATATATTTTACAATGTACAACATAATTTAAAGAGACAATAAAATATCACTGGATTCATGGAATGGATGGCAGGTTGAAAATGGATGTCTTGGGGTAATGAAAAAAATAGAAATTTGGGGAGGTTATAAATGTTCATTTTTGTAGTTTGTGCTTATGATTTTCAGAAAAATACAGACTAAATAACATTTTATGTTAGTGCCTTCATCAAAGATAAAAAATATTCATTTCTTTCCAAATTCCTTCTGATTATTTTATACATTTCACAATTTAAACTGATTTTGTATTGTAATTATTTTACTCACTGACTTTTAATCAAGAAAAAAATCAATAAAGAACAAGAAAACCATAACCGATTTTCACTAAGAAGCTTATCTCATCTGGCTTTAGAAAACATAATTCAAAGTAATCTCTGTTCCTTTTTCTCCTAATCTCTTTCCTCTAATGTTTTATCTAAATGAACTTTTAAGCTAACTTATGAATTAAACCAATACACCTTAATTATTATTTCACTTTGTACATTTAATAATGTGTTATATATGCTCCTGTAAAACTCATTCAAGTCATTCATTATAATTATTTTAATTAGAAGAATCTTGGAGTGTGTGCACTAAAATATTGAACCTATACCTGGTGCTGTAAACTGCACATGTGTTATAGCACAAAGGACATTTTAGCTAATTGGACAGTAGAGTATTCAAGTAGGAATTCAAATGAGGTAAGTAGAATGATGGTTTTATACTATGCTTTCTTCCAAAATAGTCAAAAGTTCTGTAGGGGGAAATGTTATCTTCAGATAAACAATTCCCCTTATGAGGTTTTTATCACCTTTCTTTTTTGAAATTAGATGATATCATTTTGTGCATGTATTTAAAATATTTTTGAACAATATGTCTTTTGTACAAAGCAATGAATGCCTATCATACAGAGAGGAAGAAACTCATAAAGGAAATCAATTTTGGGTAGTTTCACTTATTCTTCCAAAGATGTCTTCTTGCATTGTGAAAGTGTGCTATTAGCTTCATGTCTTTAAAAGTTGCAAACTGCAGTCAAAAGTAATTTGCATAAAAGACAGCAGGTAAGAACACTTTGCAGCATATTTTCCTTTCATACAGGAAGGGAAAGGGATAAGGGAAAGAAAAGAAAATCATCAAAGAGTTTATGAGGTTGTTTCTGAAACAAAGTTGAACATTAAAAAACAGCCCTTGGCTTTTGATGGAACATCATTTTAAGTTATCCAGGTTCCATGGAAAGCATTTAAGGCAATGCAACAGATGGGGTCTTGAGTAACATCTTGAGGTAATTTATTTTTGAAGTACACAATGAGTTTTTATAATATAATTGAATTAGAGAATCAGAACAAATTTCTCTACAGTTATTGTTATCTTTTAAGAAGTATATGAATATTTGGAAGCATTTTTAGAATATGTTAGACATAACATCAGGATATAAATTTTAAAAATTATGTTTAACAGTTTAGTCTGAGAGCAATAAAGGACAATTTATGAGTTTGAAACTGTGGCATTTCAGTGCCCATCAACTTGTCATCAGTGGCAAGTGTTTACGTGATATTATTCTGGAATTTGAATCTCTTATTTGGTTTTATATATTAAACAACAAATCAATTGTAAAATCTAATAAGTTGTCTATCTTCCAAATCCCACAAGTAAATTACAAAGTAAAATAATATTCAAAAATTAATGACAGGCATGAGTTTTATTAATAAAATAATGTATGCATGCACAAACACTTATGTAAAATCTCATTGCTTTTTGGTTCTACATTTGTTTTAATTGAGAACAATTGGAAGAATAATATGGCTAAGGTAACTAGAAAAATTCCATGCTCTGTTACAAAGTATAATTATGGAGTTTTAAATATTATCAATCACATACACCCCTAGGAATACTTTTCTCCAAATTCACTTCATCATTTTCTACTTATTAAGGCATAAAATAACAAATGTGCTTAGAATAAGTAATTCTAAAATCCCATAGTTAAATTGAAGACTCTTTGAAGTCAAAAGAGAAACTGTGAAAAGCCATACAGTGCTCTCTGTCTCTCTCTCTTTCTCTCTCTGTCTCTCTCTGTCTCCATCTCTCTCTCTCTCTGTCTCTCTGTCTCTCTTCCTTTAAGCAGAAACTTTGAATGGTCATTACTCCATCTCTGGAGTATGTTCCATTTGATTCCTAAGGACATGACACTTGTCATGTATACATGATCTATTATGAGGCATAATTCTGCCGAGAATTCCAAGGATCTCTCATATCTGATGCTGTGGCTCTGAGGATGACAGCACATAGGCAGGCAGGCTCCCTCCCTCTACTGTGGCAGTCTGGCAGTGTATGAGCACTGTGTTGTGCAGGTGCTTTCTTTTGGCAGACGTGTTCAGATAATAGAGCAATCCAATCAAAACATCAGTGAGACTCCATGACAGAACATTTGCTCTTTTGGAAACATTTGCACTTACCATATGGCAAGGGCATCTTAGACTATGAAGCAGTGTTTATTTGGAAGTTCAGTCTTTGAAAAGTATGTTGGATTTATTATGGTTATAATCTACACATTTTTAAGGAACTTATGAGGTTCCTGCATAGTTAAGTCAAAGAGAAGTTTGAGTTTATTGTTTGCCTAATGAAATACATATTAATTTCATTCATTTTTTCTATTTAAAGAATTTGTAAATCATAATAATACAGTCATTCCTGTAAGACTCTGATGTCTACATTCACAATGTTCAATAATCCACAGACAGAAAACACTCAGAAAATATCCATATGCGTCTGGATGGATGCCTCATAGTAGTTAAAAGTCCTTGTTGCACAATCATTATGACTGAAGTTCAGATCCCAGAACCCAAGCAACAAGCCAGTGTTAGGGAAAGAGGAATTTACTGCTTGTTTGAATATACTGCTTGTCTGAATTTACTGCTTGAATTTACTTCTTTAAATTTACTGCTTGTAACCAATTAACTCAACTGGACACACAGGCATCTGGAGATAGGGGCAAGTGCTACAGCCCCTGGAGCCTGACCTGATCAGTGTCATGTCATGTAGACATGTCTGCTTACACAAGATAACAGGAAAGAGTCGTGCCAGGCACATACCACCCATCCCTCCCTGATTGAGACACCTGAAGGGAGTTGTAACATTTTTTCTTGTTTTAAAGTTATTGGTTTGTGAAATGCTTGCTTTGAAACTATTGGCTGTATAAACGTGGGCTTTTGTGTAACAGTTGTAAAAGCCTATATAATCTTTACCTAAAATTGTCTCAGGGTCGATTGTTCTAACCAGACCTGCGTGTTTTGGAAAGGACGATCGACCCTGGTTTAATAAAACTCTGCTTGATTTTTGCATCTCCATACTCATGCATTTGTTCTCCAGAAGAGACCCACTGAGTCACGGACCCTAACACCAGGAATCCTACAAAGTTTGTAACCCCAGCTTCAAAGAATCTGACACTCTCTTCAGGCCTCTCAGCACAAAGATGTGTGCACCCTCACTTGAATGCATGAGTGTGAGCACACAAAGCAGGCATGCAGACATACACAACCACCCATTCCCCCACACCTACACAAATAAAATGCAAGGAAAAAACAAAAATAGATACAACTATATCAAAAACGAAGATATAGTTGTTGTCCTTCCTATATAATATAATATCTGTTTACTTAGAATTTCATTGCTTTGGATATTATTATAAGTAATGAGATTATTTAATGTATAAGTAAGACATGTGCTGTTTATGTGTTATTTTAGATCAAATCACAAGATATGCCCAGTGATAGCTCATATATGGGCTCTGGAGATGAAACTCAGAACATCATACTTGCAGAGCAAGCACTTTGGCAACTGAGCTATCTATTCAACGAAAGACTATGTTTTCTGAATATGTTTGACTATTTAAAGATGTATTACTTGGGACTGAAATATGAATAAATCAATTTATGTCTGAATTTGAATCTCAAAACTCTATTCATGTGAAGTGTCACCTGACAAAATTTGCATTTGAGAGTATGATAAAAAATCAAACAACACTGACTACTACAATGGGTCATATATAATCAACAAACACATGACATTTCTTCAATATAAAACTATATGTATTATTTTAATTATTGTTTAATTTTTAAAACCAGGAAACTTTAGTGTGAGTTTTATTGACAAAGATATGCTATTACTATTTCATGTGAATCAAGTTTTCAATGAAACTTTGACTCATTTGAAACCAAATTAATGAAACTATCCTGTAAATGATCCATTACTAAGTATAGAAATGTTTATATTATGTAACATTTTGCTTATGCCAACTGATGTGAAAACAATTATATACATTTGGGTTCATGTATGTTTTGTAAACATATCTACTATACATTAGCATTTAGAACTGTTGCCTCCTCATTTGACACAAGACAAGGGATTGGAGATTTATCATAGTAGACAGATAATATATTTTATGGATTGTGTGGTGATGGTGGATGGTGATTATTCTAATAATTAATTAATTGGCATGTTGATTGTGTAAAATACAGATTTGACTTCGGTTCTTGTATTCTTGTGAATATTTTATAGAGAAGGATAAATTCACATTCTCTTTCTTATTTGAGACAATAAGTGATCTGATTATACAAGAGTTAATAGAAATACCTTAGGCACTATGTGGATCATAGCATTTATTTGTAAAGATACATTCATCATTAAATAATTTGTAATTACTTCCCTGGCTTCTTTTCATTATCCTGGTTCCTGTAATTATGCCTGAATATATATCCACTTATAAGGATTTGGTGCTAGGATCCACATATGAGGGAGCATATACATCATTTGTTTTTCTGGGTCTGTGTTACTTCATTTAGTATAAGTTTGCAGTTCCCTCTGTTTATAATCAAGTTTCATGATTTCATCTTTCTTTACTGCTGAGTAAAACTCTATCATATAAATGAGCAACATTTTCATTATCCACTCATCAGTTGAAAGATACTTAGGTTGCTTCCATCTCTTAGCTATTGTGAAAAGAGCAGCAGCAAACATGGATATACAAGTGTCTCTGCAATAGGATGAGTTCTTTGGATATATGCCAAGGAGTGGTATAAGTGGGTCAAATGGTAGGTTCATTTTTAGTTTTTGAGAATTCTCCACACTGCTTTCCATATGGGATGAACAAGTTTGCAATCCCACCAGCAACATTCAGTATCATTTATTCGCTTGATCTTAACCAGTGTGGGGTAAGATGAAATCTTAAAGCTATTTTAATTTGCATTTCCCTAATTACTAATGTTGTTGAACACCTTTTAAGATGCTCTTAGCCATCTTTATTTCTTCTTTTGAGAACTTTGTTCAGCTCCTTAGCCCATCTTTAATTGGGTTAGTTCCTTTCTTGATGCTTGGTTTTTTGAGTTCTTTATATATTCTTGATGTTAAACCTCTGTCATATGTGTCGCTGATGAAGATTTTCTCCCCCTCTGTGGGTTTTCTCTTCACTTTCTACATTGCTTCTTTTGTTGTACAGGAGCATTTTAGTTTAATGAGCCCCCATTTGTTGATTCTTGACCTTGTTTCCTGAGCAATAGATGTTTTGTTTAGAAAATCCTTTCCTACACCTATGTCTTGTTGGTTAGGGCCAATGTTTTCTTCTAACAGTTTCAGAGTGTCAGGCTTCACATTGAGGTCTTTGATCCATATGGAGTTTTTTTTTTTTTTTTGTACAAGGTGAAAGATAGGGGTTTAGTATTATTCTTCTAAAGGTGGAGATCCAGTTTTTTCAGTACCATTTGCTTAACATGCTGTCTTTCCTCCAGTGAATGTTCTTGGCCCCTTTGTAAAATATCAGGTAGCTGAAATTGTGTGTACTCACATTTGGGTCTTCAAATTTGTTCTATTGATCTACTGGTCTATTTTTGTGCCAGTTTAAAATCTGGTATCGTACTATATCCCCTCCACCCTTAGTGTTCAGAGTTGCATTGGCTATCTTAGGGCTATCTTAGGTCTTTTGTGCTTCCACATGATTCTTGGGATTTTTTTTTTTTTTTTTTTTAGACAAAAATTCTGTGAAGAGTGTCAAAGAGAGGAACAGTAGGAAACAGGTGTTAATGAGGGAGATATGGATAAAAATGGGGTTATTTTAATCAAGGAGAGGGGCAGGGAGGATTATACAAGGAAACTTGAAGACAAAGGGAAAGAAGGATCACAAGAGAGGAGGAACCATAGGAGAATGGTTCCCTTATTATTAAGGAAGAAATGGGAAAAATGGGGGAATTTTAAGTGGGGAAACAATGGTGGAAGTGTTAGACAATGAGAGAGAAAAATAATGCCTCCCTGGTTTTAAAAACAAACAGAGGGGGGAACCAACTTCTTTCCTGGGTATGTTCGGCAGTGAGCCCACTGCACCTTGACTTCCGCAGCCTTGTTCACCTTCCCAGCTCCCCACCCTGTCTTCCCTCCTATCATAGGCACTGGTCCATTTCTTCTCTTGGCACTCTAGACGTCTGGACTGCCATCTTGGCCTAGACTCCTACTGCTTCCTGATCCCTTGCTCCCAGAGCAATCCAACTTGTCAGTCCCTCCAGTCCCCAGGCACCCCCAGGGCCTGTTCCCTCCTTTACATCACCTCTGCCTTTCTGGGACACACAGCCATCAGCTTCCTGAGAGCAGCTTCTTTACTAGGTATGCTCCACCATGGGCCCACTGTACCTTAGCTCAACCATCCTCATTCACCCTCCCAGCTCCCTCACTCCCACCATGGGCACTGCTCCATTTATTCTTATGGCACCTAAGACCTTTGGATTGCCATCTCGGTCCAGACTCCCCACTGTTTCTTGACCCTTTGTACCCATATCAACCCAGTTCCTAGGTCTAGAACCCAGGGAGCTGTCTGGACCTGTCCCCACCCAACCTTGCCTTTGCATGACTAAGACAGGCTTTGGTCCCAGCCCACAACTTCGTGAAGCAAGCATCTTTCCAGGATTGATCCAGACCTTAGGAGATCACCTGAGGATGTCTGATCCTTATCTGACTTAGGCTTCTGTGGGAACTCCTGAGCAGCAGGACAAAAGCCATCTGGCCCCTCCAATATAAAATCAAAGGAGAGAACTTGAAGCCTAGACCAACCAACTCTTCATGCCCAAAAAGTAAACTACACAGGCACATAAGGTTTATAAAAAGAAGCAGACCTAACCTCAACAAAGAAAGGCTTGAGTCTCACACAAGAATCAGAAACTACAGAAGAAATCCACATGTCAAAGTCACAGCAAAAAAATAATAACATGAAAAGCCCAAATAATATATCCCCACCAAATACCAACAGTCCTGTAGAGGAGTATAGTAGAACCCCTTATAGATAACACAAGACATGAAATTCAAAAGAACAATTATAAACATGATAAAAATTCAGTGAATTTAAAAAACAAAGAAAGAAATCAAAGAACTGAAAGAAGATAGGGACAAACTTCTGAATGAATTTAGAAAACAGTTAGAAATACTGAAGAATACTCAGGCTGAAATGAAGAAGAAGGTGAAGCATTCAATAAGCCAATTAGAAATGACAGGAGAAAGCCTCATCAATAGAATCAATGAAATGGAAAACAGATTATTAAGACTGGAAGACAAAGTGGGGAATTAGACCACTCAAGCAAGGATTATGAAAAATTTAAGAAAACACAATAATGGAATATGCAGGAATTGTGTGACATTATAAAAAGATCAAACTTATATACCATAGATGCACAGGAAGGAGAAAAATCTCATGACAATGGATGGACCAGATCTTCAACAGGACTGTAGAAGAAAAATTTCCAAAATTAAAGGAAGGCATACCCATACAAATACAAGAAGCACATAGAACACCAAATAAACAGGGCCAGAAAAGAAACTCTCCACAGCCCATCATAGTAAAAACTTCAAAAGAAAACTTCAAAAGAAAAACAAGTCATATATAATGTAAAACCCATCAGAATTACATCTGGCTTTTCAGTGCAAACTATGAAAGCCAGAAGAGCCTCAATAAAGTATTCCCAGTCCTAAATGACCACAGATGCCAACACAGATTACTATACCAAGCCAAATTTACCTATTACCATTGAAGGGGTAAAAAATCTTTTATGACATAAATAGACTGAAAGAATTAATGTCCACAAAACCAGCCTTTCAGAGAGTTTCTGACATAATACAAAGACCTGAAGAAAAGGATGACTATACCCAAGGGGTAACAGAAAGAAACTTAATGTAGGTGTGTTCTGGTTTGTTTATTCATTGCTGTGACAAAACACTCTGACCACTACCAACTTGGGAAGGAAAGGGTTTATTCAGCTTACATCTCCCAGGTTGCAGTTCATCAGGGAGCCCAAGGTAGGAACTCAGGGCAGGAACCTGGAGGCAGGAGCTGGAGCACAGGCCATGAAGGAACCTGATTACTGGCTTGCTCCCCTGGCCCCTGCTCAGCTTGCTCTCTTATCCAACACAGGCCCACCTGCCAATGGGTGGCACTACTCACAGTGGGCTGGGCCCTCCCACATCACTCAACAGTCAAGAAGATGCCCCACAGACATGACCACAGACCAGTCCAATGGAGTCAATTCCCCAATTGAGGCTCCCTCAACCCAGGTGTGTCAAGTTCACACTAAAGCTATCCAGAGCAAGGTGTAAGTGAAAATGCACAGCTATACCAAGAATGTGAACAGAAATCAAAACAACAAGAGTCAATACACATCTTTTATTAATAAATTTAAATATCAATGGACTGAATTCCCCAGTCAGAACACACAGAATAGTTGAATGGATTAATAAACAAAACCCATTTTTTTTTTGTTGTCTGTAAGAAACCCGTCTCACTTTCAAGGACAGGCACTATCTTAAGGTGAAAGAATGAAAAAAAAAATATTCTAAGCAAATGGTACTAAGAAAAAAGCAGGAGTTGAAATTCTAATATCTCACAAAATAGACTTCAAACTTATCAGAAGAGGTAAAGTGGGCCACTTCATTCTGACCAAAGGAACAATTGACCAAGAAGATATGACAGTCATGAACATATATTCACCAAATTCTGGTGCACCCAACTTCATAAAAAGAGTACTACAGGACTTTAAGACCCAGATTAATCCCAACTCATAAATAGTAGGGGATTTCAATACCCCGTTGTTGCCATTAGATAAGTCAACAAGACAGTGAACCAGTAGAGAGACATCTGAACTAAATAATACCATATATCAAATGGACCTAACAGACATCTACAGAATATTCCACCCAAACACCAAAAAATATTCTTTCTATTCAGTGCCCCAGGAAACTTTCTCCCAAATCAACCATGTACTGGGGCATAAAACAAGCCTCAAGAAATTAAAAAAGATTGAAATAATTCCATGCATTCTATCAGACCACAATGCAATAAAGCTTAAAATGAAGACCAGAAGAAACCTTAGTAATTACATGAACACATGGAGATTAAACAACATGCTACTTAAGGATGAATGGGTCAAGGGAGAAATTAAGAAAGAAAAGTATTCCTGAAACTAAATGAAAAGGACAATACAACACAACAAAACCTCTGGGAAATGTTGAAAGCAGTCCTTAGAGGGGCATTTATAGCTCTAAGTGCCTACATTACAAATAAATGACTTAACATTGAAACTCAAGACACTTGAAAAGCAACAACAAATGAAACACAAATGCAGCAGACAAGAAGAAATAACAAAAATCAGAGCAGAAATTAATGAATTAGAAACAAAGACAACAATACAAAGAATCAATGACTCAAAAGCTGATTCTTTGAAAAGATAAACATTATTGACAGACCCCTAGCCCAGTTAACCAAAAGAAAGAAAGAGTACCTCCAAATCAACAAAATCAGAGATGGTATGGGAAACATCACAACAGACACTAAAAAGATTCAGAATATTGTAAGGTAATACTTTAAAAACATATACACCACTAAATTTGAAAAGGTAAAAGAAATGGACGGGTATCTAAAAACATGGGGACAAGTGAAACTAAACCAAGAAGACATCTACAGCTTAAACAGACCCATAACACATAAGGAAATTAAACAATACAAAACCTACCAACTAAAAAAAGCCCAGGACCAGATGGATTTACAGCAGAATTCTACCAGAAATTTAAAGAATATGTATGTCCAATACTACTTAATTTATTCTAAAAGATAAACATGGATGGAGGACTTCCAAATTGCTTCTATGAAGCCAGCATCACTTTAATACCAAAACTAGGTTAAGATACAACTAAAAAAGAAAACTATGGACCTATATCCTTAATGAACATAATTGCAAAATTTCTCAACAAAATACTTGCAAACAACATACATACACAAATCAAAAAGATCATCCACCATGATAAAGCCAGCTTTATTCCAGATATGCAGGGATAGTTCAATATATGTGCAAGTCAAAAAACATCATAAATCATATAAATTGACTCTGTGCAAAGAACCACATAGTCATCTCAATAGATACATAGAAGGCCTTTCATAACATTCAACATGAATTTATGTTTAATGTCCTAGAGTGAACTGGACTGGAGGGAACATATCTCAACAAAATGAAAGCCATATACAACAAACCCACAGCCAACATCATTCTAAATGGAGATAAACTGAAGGCATTCCCATTAAAATTAGGAGCCATGCAAGGCTGGCCACTATCTCTACTCCTCTTTGACATAGTGCTTGAAACTCCTGAAAGAACAATAAGACAGGAGAACGAAGGAAATTAAAGAAGTAATAATTGGAAAAGGAGAGATCAAATCATCCCTCTTTGCAGACATCTGATGTTATACCTAAGATACACCAAAAATTCCACCAGAAAACTGCAAAAAATGACTAATATCTTCAAAAGTGGCAGGTTACAAAACTAATCTTCAAAAGTATATAGTCTTTCTACATAATAATAATAATAATAAGCAATCATAGAAAGAGTGTATGGAAACATTCACTTCCACAGTAGCCCCTCCCCCCCAAGTAACTAAAATATCTCAGAATAAACCTGAAGACAAAAACACCTCTATAATGAAAATTTTAAATCTTTAAAGAAAGAGATTGAGGAAGACACGAGAAGAAGGAAGGACCTCCCATGCTTATGGATTGGAAAAATTAATATTATGAAAATGACCATTGTTCCAAAAGCCATTTATATATTCAATGCAATGCCAATCAAAATCTCCATGACATTCTTCACAGAACTGGAAAAAAATCCTAAGATTCATAGGGAAGCACAAAAGACCTCAGGTAGTCAAAGGAATCTTGAGCACTAAGAGCATTGCTGGGGGATTACTATACCAGATTTGAAACTGTATTACAGATCCATAGTCATAAAAACGATGTGGTACTGTCACAAAAACAGACCTGTAGATCAATGGATCAAAGTTGAAGACCCAAATGTCAGTACATGCAATTTTAGCCACCTAATATTTGACAAAGGTGCCAAGAACATTCACTGGAGAAAAGACATCATGTTCAGGAAACGGTGCTGGCAAAACTGGATCTCCACCTGTAGAAGCATGATACTAAACCCCTATCTTTCACTTTGCACAAAAGTCAACTCCAAATGGAACAAAGACTTCAATGTGAAGCCTGATATTCTGAAACTGTTAGAAGAAAAATTGGCAATAACCTAAAATATATAGGTGTAGGATAGGATTTTCTAAACCAGACATCTATTGCTCAGGAAACAGTCAAGAATTAACAAATGGTACCTTATTAAATTAAAAACAAAAGAAGGAACCTGGGAAGTGAAGAGAAAACCCACAGAGTGGGAGAAAATCTTAACCAGCAACACATCTTACAGAGGTTTACCATCCAGAATATAT
>NW_008348789.1:2279359-2281357 GCF_000622305.1 Nannospalax galili
GCAAGCTTCAAGAAAGGAAGTAACACAAAAGATAGGCTAAGGAGCTGAACAGAGAGTTCTCAAAAGAAGAAGTAAAATGGCTAAGAAGTGTCTTAAAAGGTGTTCAACAACATTAGTAATTAAGGAAATACAATTTAAAACCACGTTAAGATTTCATCTTACCCCAGTCAGACTGGTTAATATCAAAAGAACAAATAATTCCAAATATTGGAGAGAATGTGGGGAAAGGGGAAGGCTCATCTAATTTTCTTGGATTTTTAACAACCATGCTTTGAGGCCTACACTAATATGGTCAGAGGGGCTTAAAGGACAGTTTTTCCTCCTTGCCCTCCAAAGTCGACCAATTTCCAGGGGTCTATGTAGCAGCTCTCAAAATGTTCTGCAACTGTAATGAGTCACCGGTACTCTTTATTGAGGAGCCCATGGAAACCCCACCAGATGAACGTGAACCAGTACCCAGTTTACAAAGAGGAGGGTCAACAGAGAGGAAATATTTCCTCCATGCTTCTAAGTGAAGCCAGCCACAGTCTAGCAGGGCCTTTGACCTATCTTCACATAGATGGAACTGGTAAAAGAAAGGAGGCAGGGGCTCCTCCCAAGTCCACATGACCCATGAGTAACAGGTCCTCAAATGACATTAAGAGTAAAAATAACTTGTTTAATCTGGGCCAACTACATGGTCTTAAACACCCAAAAGGAAAGTATAACCAAAGATCAAGGTGATCAGTATAATTCTTTGAGTCCATATCTAAAGGCTACATAACAAGAAACAATGCCAGACATGAGAAACCTTCCTTTGAGTTGTTGGCCAGGGTGGCCCAAGAGACTCCAAGACAGTAGTAACCCAGCATAGAAGTGATCAAATGAACATCAGACTCCAATCATATCTAAAGTAATATTGGTAACTGATTGCTGCTAGATGAGGAAGAGCTGATCTTCCTAAAACGAGGAACTCTAGATAGGCTGACTAGACTCAGCAGATGGACTAGCACTGGGGAATGCTTAGAGGCAACAACACAGTGGACAGTATCAGGGGATAGAGTATATGGGCTCCAGCTGGGGGTGGGGCTATGGGAGGTGGCCATTTACAATGTGGGTATAATGGTGAATAAGATTGCTTGAGATGTTCTGTATGAAATACACACACACACACACACACACACATACAAAATCAGTCAATAAAAAATGGGCTATGTTTGAGGACGAAGCATAAAAATTTGCTTCATGTTAATTAGTAAATATGACAAACATTACCATTGAAATCTACCTGATTTATATCCATGCTCAGGTGCCATGGATCTCATAAAGCAACTGACTGTTATTAGTAATAATCGGAAATATAGAAATTAGAGACGCCATGTACCAACATCTAAGTATTTATTGCATTAAAAATGAGTTTTTTTTCTGTATGAAGAAATATATTTTAAAAATAAATGGAGATCTTTTTTAAAGGTTAAAACCTCATTCAATTTTATGTTCTATAGGGTTTATACTAAGTACAATAATGTATAACTGTATTAATTCAACACTGTGAACCTAAAAATTTACAGCCAATTTTGAAAGGGATATATCTTTGGTCTGGAAACTCTTATTGACTACGTAAATGCTGTTGTAATGAAATGTGTCTGTTAATCATGTAGTTATTAAACAAATTTTAAAAAAACAAAAAAATCATAATACCTTTAATTTTTATCTCTAGATTAATGTTTTATTTATTTTCAACATTTTAATGATTTTCTTTAAGAAAGCTATGAAATTTTAAGACACTTCCCACCAACTAAATTCATTCTTTGTAAATGTTAGGCTTTACTGCAGATAGAAGCTTCTGAACACCTTTGATGCCAACTCTTCCTTTGTTTTCTAGCATGAGTCTTCTGCTCAAGAGACACTGTTATCACTACATTATTTTTTATTTGGATTACAATTTACTATTCAGTTATTATTTATTATTTTTCTTTTATAATCTTGGGCCATATTGGTAAATACACACACATATAT
>NW_008348789.1:2281406-2288507 GCF_000622305.1 Nannospalax galili
AATGTTTACTAAACAGAGGGATGAGAGAAATATATTTAAAGAGTACAGCTAACATTTGATTCATTTAAACACTAGGTTTCATTCTTCATTCTATTTATTATATTTTTGTATTCTATTCATTGTATTCACTGTAATTTTTCCTTCTTTTTACAGGTCAGCTGGAGGCACTGGGGCCTATTACCACATTTATCCCTCTCTTTCTGAATTTCAGTATTGACTGTCTTCCTTCCACTCAGTCTTGCTGTGTGTCATAAATCCTTAGCTCCCTAACTTCTTATGGTGGTATAAATGCAGAATTTATTATTTTAACAGTTTTGTACTTTGAATGCTTCCTGAAGAAAGAAGACCTTAATTTTATTAGTTAGCCTATTTGAAACTACATTTAGGGGTCTTCCTCCTGAAAAGGTTTCCATTGTACAGCTCATTGGGCTTATGTATGTTTTTATCCCCAAACTGTGGCTGTTTCTGTGCACTTTTGTCTCTTTTAGTCAAACCATGTCAGACATTCTCATCTTTCATTCATTACAGGATGATTTTTTTTCCTGAGGTTAACAAAACACTCTTGATTGAATTGATTAAATACTAACTCTTCCCCAATATGCCTAAACATCTTCTTAAAGTCTCAAGGATTCATTTGTATTTTCCAGCAGGAATTGCGTTGTGAAGATCACACACGTCTAATGGCATTTGACTGAGGTCTGAAAGACAGTCTGCTGGTGTTGTGGATACTAATCTTTCATCCTTCTCTCTCAGTGCATAGTCTACAAGACTTTTCATGTTTGTTAGTTAATTAAAATGTCTCCTACCATAAGATGTTTTGTATAATTAAGGATGTACCTAGAGAATAACAACAGCTTATTATCTGAGCTTTGACCAAGCAATAAAAAAGATTAAATTGCTAGCCTCCAGTTTTGGAATAGAGTATAAATCTCCCAAAGCTTTGAAACAGATAATTTAAAGCTTGACAAATGTCCCACAAATTCAAATTGCCAATTCAATGTGAAAAAGCTGTGTAGCTCTATTCCAGGGGAAAAATCATTTTGCATTTAATATTTTGTCCATTATGTTAGCTAATGAAATAATTATGAAATTCTCTTATGATTATTTTTATGGCAAGCACTTAGTTCTTCTTTATGTGAATTTGTTTTTATGTTATCAATGTCCTGAACAGTGCAAATTAGTGATTAATTATTGCGTTACCTGACAAGTGACATACAATATGATATTAAAAGATTACAGGGATAAATGCCAAGGCAAAAACCAAGTTCTAAATTAAGTTTGCAGAATAATTCTCAACTTGCACACAAAGAAAATGTTATAAAATATTTTGAGAAAATAAAGTGAATAATTGTTGCACACACACATGGGCATTAGTTACACCATCATTAAAACTACCCTGAAAAAAAGAAAAACCTGACTCAAAATAAGTCTTAAGAGTGGGCCCAAAGTCCAAGGACACTAGCTCCCCTAGCTATCCATTAAAAACTGTCTGTCTCCCAGAACTGTGCTGGATGAATCTCTCTAGTTCCCTCAGCCTGTTTAGATTGGAGTTGTCCATGCTATTACCTTGTGCCTAGGGAACTGACTCTGAAACCCTGTCCCAACACCCCACTCACTCAGACCAACCTGTAATTTTTTCAAAATGGTTCCTGCAGCTTCAGGAAAATACAAATGGAAGTTTCAACTCCACCTTTATCTGTCCTTTTTAATCCCTAGTATTTCAGTCATGCAGTATCACACTTTCTTTCTGGCCTCCGTGTTTCCAGGTCTCAAGCATAACCACATTCATTCGTTGTCTTTGTGTGTGGGTGGAGTACCAAACTAAGGTCACCAAGGAAGTGCTCTCGTCATCAGACCCAAGAGCATGGTTTTGCTATGGTTATTATAAGGCATTAGTCCACATTAGTCCATTAATCAAAGTCATTTCAACATATTCACATATCCTGAAAAACAAAATATTTTAAAAATAGGAATATGCTCAGTCTAAATGTTCATTTTGTTCTAATAGCTTAAGGATACATGGATAATCATTAAAGATCAAGATTTACCATCTGGAGTGAATTATTATAATTTCATTTTTGTTTTGACATCTGTTTGGATAACAGAAATACATTTCTTTTACCAGAAGCATAATTTTGTCATTCTAAATAATTTCCTGTTAGGGCTATAGCCTAATCAAATACAGTAAGAAAGTGGTAAAGCATTAAATTATTGGGCTCATAACTTTACTATAGTTTCTTTTAAATGTATCAATCAAGAATTTTCCCCTAATAGTCAAGCTGTATAGCATCATTTTCTGGAGAGAATGCTAGTTGTCATATACTTTCTTCTGTCTTTTCCTTTTCTTTTCAAGACTACTTTTTAATCCATCCTTGTCTAGGATCTTTTCTGAAAATTTTGAAAGGAAATTGTTATTATTGTGTATGTGTGTAAGTGTGTGTGTGTGTGTGTGTGTGTGCACCTGACAATGACATGGCACACATTTGGAGAACAGGGGACAACTCAAATGAGTTATTTTCTCTTTCTACTGTATAGACTCCAGGGCATACGGTTTGGAGGCAGCTAACTCCATCTACTGTGCCATGCCACTGGCACTTTGACAAGAATGTTTAAGTAAAAATATTTGATGGATTTTTTAATCATAAAGTATCTATTTAATGAACAGCAGAAATGTGCATTTTATATTAATCAAATACAGTATCTACTTAACACACTTATGATCAAATACAGTATCTAGTTAACACAGGCTAAAGGTAAGGTTAGTCATACACATTATCAATTTAGCATATATCAGAAATAGATATTTTTAAAATTTTTAATAACTACATGATTAAAAGAAGCATTTCATTACAACTTTAACATATTCAGCAACACATTCCAGAGCAAGAGTATATCTATTTCACAAGTGGCTGTAAGTTCTTAGGTTCACATTTGAATTAATACAGTTATACAATATTGAACTCAGTTTAAGCCCTGTAAGACATAAAATTGAATGAGTTTTTAACCTTTAAAAAAGATCTTCATTTCATTTTTGAATATATTTTTCCTTGCAGAAAGACTCATTGTTTTTGCTACTAACACTGAGATGCTGGCCCATGCATCTCTAACATGTATGTATCTATTCCTAGTCATAATCGATTGCGCTTGGATCCTTGATGCCTGTGTATGTCTATAAAGTCATCAGGTAGATTTCAATGGTAATGTTTATCACCTCTACTAATTAACATGACATAAATTTCCATGCTTCACCCTCAAATAAAATACATTTTTCTAAATTTGTTGATTTTGTGTGTGTATGTGTGTGTGTGTGTGTGTGGTGTGTGTGTGGTGTGTGTGTGTATCACATAGAACATCCCAAAGCATCTTATTCAACTATACACCCATTTCCCAGGTGGGACCCTCCCATAGCCTCCCTCCTCCCAATAGAGCCCTTATACTCTGATATCCTTGCTACTGTCTGCTGTGTTGTCTGTTGCCACCCCAGCCATTCCCCACTACTTGTCCATCTGGTGAATCTAGTCAGCTTATCTAGAGGTTTTGTTTTAGGAAGGCCAGCTCTTCCTCATCTAGCAACAATCAGTTGTCAATATTCCTTTAGATAAGATTGGGGTCTGCTGTTCATTTTCCCAGTTCTATGCTCGGTTACTATCTGGGAGTCCCTTTGGTCACCCTGGCCAACAACTATAAAGAAGATATCTCCTATCTGGCATTTCTGCTTGTTATGTAGCCTTTAGCTATGCATATGGATTCTTAAGAAATTATAATGGCCCCTTTAATCTTTGGTTATACTTTCTTTTTGGGTGTTTAGGGCCATACAGTTGGCTCCAATAAGCTAATTTATTTTCACTTTTAAGGTCATTTGAGGATCTGTTTCTCAGGGGTCACATGGGCTTGGGAGGAGCCCCTGGCTCCTTTCTTTTACCAGTTCTGCCTATATGAAGATGCCAAGGGTCCTGCTTGACCGTGGTTGGCTTTGCTTGGAAGCATGGAGGAAATGAATCCTGTGTGTTGACCCTCCTCTTTGTAGACTGGACACTGGTTCAAATCCATCTGGTGGGGTCTCCTCGGCCTACTTGATCAAGAGGACAGGTGACCCACCACAATTACTGGACACTTTGAGAGATCCTCATAGTCCCCTGGAACTAGTCAATCTAGGAGGTAATATACTTGAATTTGAGGCTTTCATCTGAGGAACTACCCCACACCTGGTTTTCTCCATTATATTGGGGAAAACATAATGTCAGGCTTCAAATAAGAACCACAAAGGAAACTCCCAGTTTAAGCATGTTTTCCTTGTAAGAAATCCTATGGATGTAGGTAAAAGGAAACTCCCATAAACCTCAAATCACTCTAAAATAAGTCCATTCCAATCGAGACCTCAAAATACCCCAACCATAAAGTGGTTTCTGCTCTGCGAACAGGTTCTGCTTTACAAACAAGTCCTTCCAAGACATTTATCAAAAACAAAACAAATGAAAAAAAAAAAAAAAAAAGCAGGTCTTGACTCCATTTACATATACAAATATACTTAAGCTCCCTGCAGCTTGGCTGCTATGGCCTCTGTAAACTCCTGCTGGTTAGTAGTCATCCCTCATTAACTAATAAAGGTCAATTTGGATCCTTGAGGTTGGTAATTTTTCATTTCCACCTTTGACTCAACTCCTAATCCTAATATTAAACCCAGGAGTGAGTCAAAACTAATTCTTATCATTTTGGTGCAGAAACCTGGGAGATAGTTCTAAGTAGGAGATAGTTAAAACTCTTAATTCCTAACAGTTAATAAGATAATTAGACATTAGGTAGTCCACCAGAAAAATGGATTATCCTGTGAAAGATGCACTGTAAAATACTTGCAAACAACTCCATTTTACTTCCTGTTATGGTATGTTAACTACTTACCCTTCATTAAAACTTTATTTTTAGGATGGAGTTCTCAAAAGGCCATGATTATTATTATCTAACAAGCTTTAAGGAAATAAATCTGTTATAGTATTGCATATGTTAGATACCCTAATGTTTTTTGATTGAGGAGGAAAAAAGAAATCTGTAGGGTAGCAGAAAAAACTCAGTGTATCTGCAGGGTAAATTTTTTTTAAAATCAATTTAAAACTAGTGAAGATCTAGCAATTTTTTATAATCACAAAGATAGTGTTAAAAACATACTAGTTAACAACTGGTCTGCAAAATACTCCCACCTGTTCAATAGTGGCACAAATATGGTTGTTATACCCATAGATTAATGTATCTTTCAACTCTCACCAGAGAAGTGACTTTCTACAACAGATGGTGATTAACACAGAAACCAACAACTGGGCAACAGGAAGAAAATATGAGACTGCAGAGCACTTACGCCTGAATATCACACCTGTATCAAAGTTCTACCCCACAAGACTCAGGTAGCATTGCTAAGAGTGGACAGAAAGATTGCGAGAACCAAAGGTCGTGGATGAGCACTAGGAAACAAAGTTTCCAGAAGCTGGTCCCTATTTATTTGAACTTACAGCAATGACAACAGCATGCACAAGTCCAAGCTTAAACAAACAAAAAATCCCAGCAAAGACATGAGGAAACGGGTAAGAAGCTCCACCTCCTCCTAAGGAAACTGTGCCAACAGATGATTGCTAAGAATGCCAGAGACAATCTCTTTCAAAAATGGGAATCTGGGTAAGTTTATCAGGCTCTAGTGGATGGACCCATACTGAAGGACATTTGGAAGCACAGACACAAATTAGACTCTATTGAATATATATATATTAGAATAACATTAAATTAGGCAGGGGGCAATAAGGCAAGTTGGTGATAGGGAAGGTGACCTTAATACCATTAAATTATATTGTATGAATTTCAAAAGAAATTAAAAAGGAAGAAACAAACAAGAAATCTTTAATAGTTCTAGAAGATGTAGCTTAGTGGTAGAGTTGTCTCCTATCATCTTCAAAACCCTGGTTTTGATTCCCACCACCACTAAGTAAACAGCAACAGCAGCATAAACAAGCAATAAAACTTAAATGTTAGTAGTTTGTTATGTTTCAGATTTATGCTCAAGTATAATGAACTCTGTTGTTGAAAGAATGCATCATTAAATATCATGTGAAATGAAGTCCAGGATGGTGGCACACTTTTAATTCTAGCGCCCAGGAGGCAGAGTCAGGCAGATTCCTGTGCCATGAAGTCCAGCATGGTCTCCATAGCAAGTTCTAGGACAGTTGGGACTACAGAAAGAATGTCTTAAAGAACAACACCAACATTACCACCAAAATATTAATAATAATGTACAATGAAAACAACCAGTCTCTTCTTAGCCGAGTATTATATTATTCAGGATTCACTTAATTCAGAAGATCAATATGATGTAACTCATGATATACATACATATATCCTTTAACATGTGCTCATGAACACAATGAAATTCTTTGTTCACATAATAAATCCTCACAAAACATTGGACCATTCCCAAAATAAATAGGAATAAAGTATGTTATAAAATGTACAAGAATTTACTTGAAAATCTTTAGAGATAGCGAGTTTCTTATTAAGAATCAAGTGCAAACAGCTAAGGTCTGGGTATCTTTAAAGGCAGTTTTTCTGGGTTCTAGATGTTCTTTTGCCATTCAAAGAGATGACAAATATCTTATAGACTATATTTCTATAAGTACTCTTCTAATATTTAATACTTGATGTCAAATTTATACATAAGCTCTGTTTTAAAGAATGCTTATCAATTTGTTTTAAAAGTCATGTCCATGGGGCTGGAGAAATGGCTCAGTGGTTAAGAGCACTGACTACTCTTGCCGAGGACCTGGGTTCAATTCCCAGCATCCGCATGGCACTACGAACTGTCCTTAACTCCAATTTCATGGGAATCTGAAACTCTTTTCTGACCTCTGCGGCACTGCACAACACAGGTGCACTCACACACATGCAGGCAATACACTCATGCATATAAAATAAAAATAATAAATAAAATATTTTAAAACGTCATGTCCACAGTGATATTTACTGTAGTACTATTTATCTTCAAACTAAAACATAATTTATTCTTAACTTTCTTCTCTCAGGTGCTACAGCATATTCAGGCAATCGATCAGGCATTCTGGTTTT
>NW_008348789.1:2288626-2313345 GCF_000622305.1 Nannospalax galili
TATATATATTCATTTCCTATTTATAAAGAATAAAGATAAAGAACTGATAAAATGAATATATATTCCTTTCATATTCATATATATATATGGATTTATTAGATTAGCTTATGGGATGGAGTCCAAATCACCCAACAATGGCTATACCACACTGAGGAGGCCTAGAATCTAGTAGTTTCTTAGTCCTTGAGGCTGGATATCTCAGAATTCACAATCTGGTGCTGAAGGCCTGGAGGATTCTGGGAGATCTGCTAGTCTCCAGTCTATGTTGGAATCCAAAGAGATTGGTCACAGTAGCAAGACAAACTCACCAGTGAGAGAGAAGGCAAGTGGCACAAACAAATACTCTCTTCTGCCATGGCCTATTATACCTGCTGCTATCAGATGCTGATGCCCAGATTTAGGGTGGGTCTTCCAGCTTCAATGATCCAATCAAGAAGGTCTCTCTCATTTCACTTAATCACAGATCCAGTCAAGTAATCTACCCAGTATTACCCATCACAGGAATTAAACAGAAATGTGGATGTCATGGAAACTCTGTGTGGCACGAGGTCCTTTTTGTTCTACCAGTGTCTTTATCTCTTCTTCACAATTAAGCTATGCACAATTTAGGTTTACATATGGAGTAATTTCACAATTATTGAGCAAATTATAGCAGAGTGCACTTATTTTTTTCACTATTTGGGAGATTTTTGAATTAAATAAATACACTACACAGCACTTTAAGACATATCTATGCCCTGGTTCTTCAGATGCAATAACAAAAAAAAAATGATTTCTATTGTTACTAGTATGTACTCATTGTACATAGTGATATGTTTCATAAAAACATTGTCATAAAATTATACCGCATACTTTGACCATATTCACTCTATGTTCTCTTTTCTATCCCTTCTTCCCTTCCCTCTCAAACTAATTTTGCTTCTACTTTCCTGTTCTACACACGTTATTATATATCTATGTAAAATTAAGATTTGCAAATGACAGAATACACGCAGTCTTTGTCTTTTCGAGTTTGACTATTTTGTTATGATGCTATCCAGTTGCATCCACTATTCTACAAGGGCACAATATTATTTTTTAGAGCTGAATGTATTAGTTACATTCTGTTGCTATGATTATGCTACGACTGGAAGCAACTTCCAGAGAAAAAGCTTAGTTTTGGATTATAGTTTCAGAAAGAGAGACTCTGAAGTGTCAGTGGAGGCATGCAAGATTGTTCCTGGAGTGGGAATATGAGAGCTCGCATCTTTAAGAGACTTGAAGCCAAGAGACTGAACTGGAATTTGGGAAGGCTATGAAGTCCAAACCCACTGACAGTGACAAACTTCCTCTAGCAATGCCACAGTTCCTAGACCTCTGCAAACAGTGCTACACTCAAATACCTGAGACTAAGAGGGACATTCTCACTCAAACTACTATATTAAATACATATTTTTAAATAAAAATATTACTGATCCAAATACTTATTGCAAAATTATGGCATTTTTTGTCCTCATGGACACATTGCTTTTTTAGTTATTTCCAAAACACAGCATATTCACTGTTTTAAATAATAGAAAAATGCCATTATGATGTGATTGTGTGGACAAATTAAAATATTAACTTCTTATACATTTGTTTGAGTTATGTTAATTGTTTATAAAACATTGTTTTCCTTTCCCTAATTATGTCAACAATATATTTCATATTTACTTTTCTCAGAACTTTTATACAAAATTAAACAATGTATCCTGATGAAAATAGACACTGAGAATGTATTTCATATCATTATTTAAGAAATCATTCGAAATTCTCTTTTCAGTTTACATCTTCCACTCTGTATCTGGATTTCCCTATTAGTAAAAGGTCTTTGGAGGGAGTAGGTAGAGGCAACGTTTATTCTTTAGTCCAATATTGCATTTCTTTTGTTTGAAGTGATATCTCTACCCACTCCAGACAGAGAAAGCAAAGACAGATAAAAGTTCCATCCAAGTTCATTTTGGTAATTAAATGTGTTTATTGGGGTTATTTACAGAAGTATGGGTTAGAGGCTACTTATAGGTACCTCTTTGACTCATTGGCATCCGTACTGAAAAGGCCACCCCAGCGTGAGCGTGGGTGATGACTCACCAAAGCGCACCCCTGAAGTTCCTTTCCTGCCCATCTTGGATGCAGTTATAAAACTAGAGAGGTCTTTGTTTTAGGAGGGTCAGCTGTTCCTCATCTAGCAGTAATCAGTTGTCAATATTCCTTTGGATAAGATTGGGGTCTGCTGTTCAGTTTCCCAGTTCTATGCTGGGTTACTATCTGGGAATCCCTTTGGCCACCCTGGCCAACAACTCAAAAGAAGGTATCACCTGTCTGGTACTGTTACTTGTTATGTAGCCTTTAGAAGGGCAAGTAGTGGGGAATGGCTGGGGGTGCTGACAACACAGCAGACAGTAGCAGGGTAGCAGGGTATAAGGGCTCTTGTAGGGGGATGGAGGCTATGGGAGGGTGCTCTCTGGGAAGTGAGTGTAAAAGTAAGAAAAGAAAAACACTAGAGAATCTTCTGTCCTTTATAAATTCTTTACCATTTATCTTTAGGACATCATGGATGTTATAAGTTTCATAACATTCCTGAATCTTGTAAGCTCTTTTGTTTCCTGAAACTTCCAGTGTCTCCAGTGAGACTATTCAAATCTAGAGGAAATAATTACATAGGACTCTCACTGGCCATGAGCTTTAAATCCTCCTGTCTCAGCCTCCTAAGTGTTGAAATTTGAGTTTACATCATATTTTTCAGACTAAGAGGGTTTTTTTTTTTTTGAGTCAGACTTCCGATATTTGCTAGGATTATTTATGATTTTACAGAGATAAATCTTTTACAGTGAATTTGTAGCACTGTAGATCAGTATAGTTAATTAAACAGAAAACAATCCAAGGCATGTAATTATTTAAAAAGATGATATGGCCTCTTTTCAGAGAAGTTCCTCCTCCCTTTCTTCCTTCCTCCATCAGTCCATCCTTCCTGCCTCTTCTACTTCTACTGAAATTCAGTCTCCAGGCCTGAGAAATGGTGAAAACTCTACAACTGAGCCTCCCACCACTCTTTGCTATTACCCTATGCATCAATAAAAAACATATCTCAATGTTCTAAGTTATAAGCTTAAATGTAGTAATTAATTAGTTGAATGGAAATTTGTAATATTTTATATATGACTAAATCCTTATAACTCTAAACTAAAAACTAGCATTTGTATCATTCAGACTACATTGCAACTAGAGTGATATCTTAAAAGGATCTTGCCTTAACTTTACAGTATACAATATTAGGAATTTCATATTTAGTAGATATTTTTATTCACAAACATTACCTACTAAGATATATTCGTTTAGTCTTGCAATTTCATTGACAGAACATCTAATCTGTGCTATGGATTTCTTTGTGATACACAAGAACATTCTATCTTGAACGTTATCTTTAGGTATCTCAGAATCTGAGCTCCTTTTGAACAAGACCTTTGTCAGTTAAGGTCTTTAAGATGGCATCATTAATTTCAGCCTTACTCTCCTACTATGGTTTCTGTGATTGGTGTGTTTGTTTAAAAAAAGGATGGATTTATAGCCAGAGAAAGACTGGAATAAAGGGCATATGTAGGACAAACACAAATATATAGAAGACAACTATGAAGGACACAAAGGGGAATTTTGAGCAGGTCCCTCACTACTGAAATGTGGATTTTGGTCTTCTCCCTGCATAAACAAAAAATGATAGCCTTTCCTTGAATAAAGTCACTCAGGTTATGGTACTCTCTTAGAGTATCCTAACAAAACTAATACATTATATACCATAGTTTAAAAATATTATCGCATGCAGCGGCTGGAGAGATGGCTCAGCGATTAAGAACACTGATTACTCTTGCGAGGACCCCTGTTCAATTCCCAGCACCCATATGGTGGCTACAAACTGTGCTTAACTTCAGTTCCAGGTGAATCCGAAGCTCTCTTTTGACCTTTGCTGAGTTGCACAATACGGGTGCACTCACATACATGCAGGCAATATACTCATACACATAAAATAAAAACAAAAAAAAATTACGACACGCAAAGCATCATCTTTGACCATATGTTTTTTTACTGACAGCTGCTGGCAGATAAGGTCGCAAGTGTAGTGAGTTCTGTATTAAAGTGGTGTTTCAGGGTAAGCTCCCATTCCCTAGAAATAGTTATCAGTTGGAATTCCGTCTTTGTTGAAATTTTCAGTTAAAGATGGCAGCTTTCCAATCCTAGCAATCACATTCTTGAAACAAAGGCTTCTCTTTTATGCTGTACCCCCTGCAGGAGAATTCTGTTGTTTGCTTTGTCCTATTAGATATCTACTCTACTTCTTTTTAAAGCTTTACTTCCTTTTTTATTTATTGAATTTTGTGCATCATTGTCTAGATGTCATTACTCTCTACTGTCATGGCAGATTATAGTCATTTACATTTGATTGTTTTCTGGTATTTAATCAAGAGACTGAAAATACTAGATCCTCAGTAAAAGTTCATGGCATATGATAACTGTTCCAGTTGCACATAGATTAAGATGGTCTGTGCAGGATAAGAATAAGAGGACTATATCCTTTTATTTATTATTCATTCATATAATAATAAATGGATTGAATTATTTCCATAAAGTTAGATAAGTCAGTTGTTCCAATAATTCTTAATCATAAAGATCTCTTCCAGCTATTTTTAGAACTAATTTTTTACAATAAAAACATTTTCAGAAACTCTTTATAATATTTATACTTAATAGATACAGATCTGGAGACTTGCATACACCAGCAAAGAAATGTTTCTTCACCACCTCCTTTGGATTGTATATATTTTTCCAGACCAAGGGTACACTTGTGTCTCCAACAAGGTTTTCACAGGAATCAGTGACTCATGACTAATCTACACCCTGTGGGCAAGTCCTCCATGCACATTATTATTCCATTTGGAACTGGTGATATTACTATTGCTTCTGATTTTTCTATGATAGTGAGTGACACAAATTTGGCTATGGTGGGCTTGCAGGTGGTCCAGAATCAAGTCAATACTTGCATTGGATGATAGAATTGCTTCACCTGTGCTTTATGAAAAGAAGAGACCCTATAATCATTAATATTCCTTCGTGCACCTGGATTAGTGTCTTGAATAGGATGCAGCTTGGCATTCTAAGGTAGACATAATGATTTATAGGATGACTTTAGCTGATTTTGTCCAGCAATTACTCAGGGCATGGCTAATGTCATTTGTGCACTTTTGGCTTATCATGTTCCTTGAAGTCCAGGAGATAGTAGCTTTATACATATTATGAAACAGCTTTAGTGAACGTGGTTAAAGGCCCTGCCAGTGAGATTAGTCAGTTGTCAACTGAGTGGTGGATTTATAGGAAAATTTTCCAGAAGCTTAGGTGGTGTAGAGATGACAGGTGCCTCAGTATTTTCTTCACCGAAAACACTAGCTTTAAAAATCCAGACACATTTATTTTTGGCAGGGCCATAGAATTTATGTTCCCATTTCTATTTCCCTTAATATATCCTTTCTAGGGCAGGCTTGGTTATGTACCCCATTATTCCCAGCTCTCTGTGAGATGGAGACCAGCCTAGTACACATATGAATTCCAGGCTAGATTAAGCTATAGAGAGACCCTGTCTCAAAACAAACAAACAAACAAACAAAAAACCCTTCTCCTACCCAGTAAATTATAACACCCAAATCACTAACAGAATATTTTGTTTCACATTTAACTTAGCCACTCACTGCCTAAACTTAAAGTGGGGTCCTATCCTCACATCTCCTTCTTGGGTGAAAGCCTTTACTACCATATTCTAGGAATTATTCTTAAGCACCATTATGTTTCACATCCTGCCACCCAAAGTGCCCATTATTTCTCTCTCAGAACTATATCTCTACCAAAACTGAAAAGAATCTGTGAACAGTCTCACGCTTTTTCCTATTTTCTTTGGAAAAGACTAACTTGCCATAATGGTAAGGATCCCAACAGAAGAAATGATATACCAGGGTCACAAGAGTAATGTTACTACATGGTCCACAGAGATAATACATAAAAAATCAGTTATCTGCTGTGCAGACAGTGAATCTGTGAACAGTAAAGATCTTTGATATCAGGGACTCCAGTCTCTGAGAGAAGTAGCCTTTTCCTAGATGGCGCTGTTATATTTATGGCACTGGGCACTAAACAAACCTGCAGTTTTCTCTAGAGAGAAATACTTTTTTTTTCTGTATTCTAAGAGTGTTTTCCAAGTAAAGCTGACTGAATCAAAACTCCTGTTACTTCAAATGTTAAAAGTGCAAAAACCAAGCCAGGTGCAGTGGGACACATCTTTAATGCCAACACAACAGAGACAGATCTCTGTGATACTGAAGCCAGTCTGATCTACAGAATTAGTATCAGAGTAGATGGGGCTACAAAGTGAGACCCTGTCTCAAAAATAAAAGTGCAAAACCATGAAATATGTATGGAACAATGACTTGAACATGTGCCAGGCAGCCTATGGTTATTAAGAAGCAGGAATTTCAGTGCAAAGTGAATCCCATGAATTTTAGGTTTAATCTCTTCTCTGAATCCCGGTTGTCTTGCTAAGCTTGCCAGTGTACTATTCACATTTATTGCATTATGTCCAATGCATGATGACACTTACATAATAGAATGCTGTGATGTTCTAGAAGATTTGCAATCAGTCCAGATATCTTTGGAGTCTGTTTTGACAGATGGCAGAGATATTATATAGCTCTAAGACAAAACTGTTATTGAATTTTTTGTCCATTTAGAGAATATGAATTGTTTCTGATGTACTTTCCTGAGAGGCATTAAAAGCAAGTGCATTCATCAATACTAATGGCCACATCCTATGCATATGGACATTCATAGATATACTTCAGAAATAATTTCACATTAGGCAAAGAACTGAAATCAGATAAACTGTTTGCAGAATCGGTGGAGATATAATCCACAGACACATTCAGCATCAGTGAAAGCAAACCCTGAAAACTAACAGGGGATATGATCAGATTCTTCCTAGTGCTTACTATAAGTCTTAATTAAACAGTAAAAAATTTTTGCCCATTAACTGAGAACACAGAATTGTTTTCCATGGAGTATCTTGAAGAGTAGGAAAACATTTGCATTTAGACTTTACTACAACAGCAGGTAACAGAAGTGGCTATGAGTGTATGGGCTTTGTTTTTCCATAATAAAGAAGAATAACTGTTTGATTATACTCACAGAGACCTTGAAATTGACTTCTGACCTCATTGTCCATGTACGATCATGACTTTACCTAGAATTTTACTGGTTGCCTGACACATAAAGAAACCCTGTTTGAAAAAGATCCCTTATGATGCTTTTGATCTTCAGATTCCATTTCTGACTTAGACACCGTGTATGAATTTGAGAAAATGAGTGATAGATGCCCTTGGGGAAAATCTTGAGTAACGAGGACAGTATGTATTTGCCACAGTGTTACAGGGACTTATCATAGAAAGCATTCTTTAGGCAAAACTTTCTGGAATAGAAACTTAGCTCAGGTCTGGGAAATAAGCCAGAGACCATGACTTTTTGTGGGAATAACAATGTTATGTCTCTTGCTCATTTATTTTTTGCTTCTTGTGTTAAATGTGTCAAATGACACCTATGTAAGTCAAATGACCAAACAATGCAAGGGACAAAGAACCTCAATGACCATTTCAGTCTAACCAGACATTATGCAAATTAGAGCTTTGAGACTTCTAGTTAAGCCTTGCCATCTGGCCTCTATTACTTTGGGGCTCATTGTACCCATGGATATTTACGTACCACAGTCTGGGACTTTGTGATTGCTTCTGTTGTACTCAGTCCTGCTCTGTGGAGAAGAACCACAATTGAATTGCTTCATGAATCAGATTCTGCTATCAATATATTCCCAATTTGTGTCTTCAGGGTAGCCTATGAAACAGTCTCCTCTGATGAATATTTTGTTTCTATAAAACATAGCTTGTTAATCCTGTTTCCTTCATCTGAGCCTCTTTATCTATTAAAAAAATCAGTTGCCAGAGCAAAGTCAGATATCAGTCATTATTTCTTGCAGGCTTCCAAGCTTCAACCTAGAAGTGAATTTACTCTATCTCTTGAGGGCCATCCAAACATGTTATTACCATGTCCTGATGGAAAAACATATTCTTGTCTTACATTTCAGTAGCTCTCTTGACAAAGTATCCTCAAAGAGTACTTTCCCCAATAAGTCAATGTGTTTTTAGATTAGAATTTCTTATGATTTATTATATTTCTTGGGATTATTTCAGATAGCAGCAAATTTCCAAACATCTCAGTGCCAAAATGTCAGGAGATTCCATAGGTTGTGACTCATCCTAATTGTTGGACAGGAGGGCAAGACAAGATGTGAAAGTCGCTTCAGAGTAAGCTGCTCTTGGTCTCTGTGAGAAAAGTCTGTAGAGCATATTTCAGCCAAGCAGAAGTGCAACAATCTTCTACTGAGAAAAGACAGACCAACTGGGCAAGTGTTCACAATTCATATGTTCCTATAAAAACAACATACACAAGGTTGTTCTTCAAAATAACTGCATACCACATTCCAGTTTATGGAATTACTCAATGAAAGCCCTGGACTTGAAGAACTGATCACGTTACAGTATCTTCGAGTCATGTGTAAAGATCAACTTTTAGATTACACAACTGAAAATGCAGCTTTTTTCCCCAACTTGTGTTTGAAGTCACTTTGCTGTCTTAAAATATTTTGCTTATTGTTTTTATTTATGTGTATGACTATATTGCCTGCATGTATGTAAGTGCACCTGTGTCATGCAATGCCCCTGAAGGTCAGAAGAGGGTTGTTAGATCTCCTGGAACTAGAGTTATGGATGGTTATTAGCTGCTATGTGGGTGCTGGGACCCGAATCCAGGTCTTCTTCAAGAGCAGCCAGTGCTCTTAGAAGCTGAACCATCTTTCTAGCACATTTGCAGCCCCATTGTAAGTGGCCATGGTGGCTTTCTGGTGTCTCACATTCATACTCTCATTTAATGTCACTATGATCTCAGAATAAATTACCAGCAACCAGCTCCCTCCTCAGTCTTCACAGACATTTTCCCTTTCTATATTTCAAATGCCTAGAATATTTGTTTGCATCAAGATTGTGTAGATATTTCAGTAGGTCTTAAATAGCTAAATATTTGACAGTAACACCATCACACTGTGCTAGCGATTACACATACGTCAGGTAATACTCAAAATAGTGATAATCACAGTCTCTGTGTAGAGAGTGATCCAGTTATAAATAGTTTTTGTTTGTTGTTGTTGTTGTTGTTGTTGCTGTTGCTGTTTTCTGAAGCTTGGGGCTATTCCTAGAGTCTTGTGTGTTTGCTCAGCTATTTTGTAAAGCAGACATCATGATGTAATTAGAGGTACAGACGATTTATTGGGGCAAACATCAGCAAAGAAAAGATGAAGTCTGAAGACCGCTGGATCAGGAAGCAGGTCTAACTCCTGAGAGGGAAAGCCCAAAGCATAAACCGTGTGGAACTGAATATTGAGGGGGCTTATATCCCTCTCAGAGGACTCTGGCAGTTTATAGGAAGTGGGAAATCCCTGTTGTGCTGCTTTTAGTTGAAAGCAACCTTCGGAATATGTGGGTTAGGCGTACATGTGGTAGTTAATGGGGGTCCAGTGTACGTTCTGATATTTCATATCTAATAACCAACAGGGCCACACTACTATAGTGCAAACCCAAAGCAGTTGTTAGATTTTGCTCCTTGCAAAGTGAAAAACTTCTAATGCTAGGACCTGTGAAATTGAAAGTTTTCAAAGGATTTTAATATCTACTTTCATTTTTAAATTCTCTGAATTCTCTGAATTATAGAAGATTATATTACATAAAATAGGACCATTCACTGACATTTAACAAACTATATCATCTCTGATCCTAGTAATTTGAGCCATAGCTATTATGATAGATCTTAATAAAATTAAGAACATTTCCTGTGTATTGAAGCCGGAATACATTGTATTACTTGTTTTATTTTTAATAAATAGGCTCAAATGCTTAAAAGACCCCAAAACCATTTGGAAAATTTAGGTTGAGTTTTAAAAATAACCACTTAGGGATCAGAAACACTTGTAATCTTTTCAATTTAGTTGTGAATGAAGAGTGACCTACATCACAATTTTGTCTTCCTAATAGAAATAGTAGGACTAGAACAGCAGGTTTTGCCTGAAAATAAGTGGTCTGGCTTGTCTGAATATATTTATAGCTTGTATATTATCTTTTGCACTCTATGCACAAAAGATTAGGAGGGTCAATGTATTTGAAGTAGAAAAAAGTAGAACTACCCTGGGAAGTAAAACTATTAAGAGCAATGGACTTTCACACCATGAAGTCTGCAAAATACATACATATTGAGACCCATCAAATGTGTCTTTAACTTCTGCATAGGGGGTAAAAGGGCAGCTGAAAAAGAACATATGCAACTCACAAAGTAGCCTCAGACCAAGGTCAAGCTATCAAGTGTACAATTGTAGAGGGCAGACTAGTCTCAGACAATTTCACACTGCAGGTAGAACAAGGTTTAAGAGATGAAAGTAGATAAAAATGACTGGGAAAGGAAAGGTGCTGTTAAGCACCATGTTCTGTTATACAGCTTTAAATATCAATGTTCATCGTTATGCTCATAATCAGAGTTTACATTTAAGATATAGGTGTTTTTTTTTTTTTTTTTTTTTTTTTTTTTTTTTAAGACATTCCCCTTATAATCTGACTTGGCCTGAAACTGAAACTGGCTATGGAGACCAGGTTGGCCTCAATCTCAGAAAGATCCTCCCGCCTCTGCCTCCAGAGTGCTGGAATTGAAGTTGTACAACACCAAGCTCTGCCCAAGACACAGGTATCTACAAGTTGTTAAATTCAATTCCCTTGTTGTCTCTAAAAAGGATTGATTTCTCAACACTGTATCATCATTCTGTGCTTCTTAATATCTCTCCATGTTAGATAATCTGCTGGCTGCTGTTTAAGCCTTTCCTGTTTCAAATATTAAATCTGGTTCATTATTACTGGCTCCAGAAATCACTGTTTTAATAGTAAATTCTTTATCTGCAAAAAAAAAAAAAAAAAAAAAAGCTTCCCATCCCTGGGTTTCTCAATGTACCAACTGTCTCTTCTTAAGTTCTTGGCTGTGTCACTTCCTTGAAATCCCAAAACTGAGTTCCCTTCTAATCTATTTCAAGCCCTATAATCTCATTATAATGACCATTCCCACCTATTCTTAACATTGTCGTCATAGATCATTCTATGATCTAGAATAAACTGTAGAAGAATTGCATCCTATTAACCAACATTTCCATGTCCTCTTTATTCCATGCTTAGCTTTTATAATTACTTTCTAAATCATTCTTCAATGCAAATTTGATTCTTTAGCAGTGTATGATCTTAATTTAACCTACATTTCTGGAGCTAACAGATGGAAAGAAACCATAGTTCCTACTATTACTTTAAATTTTGCTGTGACAATCAATATCATATCATGTTGATGCTGGCTAACATTCCCCATTTTCTAGGGGAAAATATGTACTAATTATTTTCCTCAATCCATCAACTTTCATTGGAATCTATAAAGTATTATACAACTACATCTACAAGTAACTGAGAAGATCCAGTGGAAAGTCTGTGTGTATTCTGCCATACCACCCCCACTACAAACATAATGCATGAACCTGAGACTTCATCATTTTCTTCTGTGTCAACCTCTATTTTATCAGCTCATTTCTTAATCTATAGGCCATTAGGATGTGAAATTAAATCCTTAAATTAAGAAAAGATGATAAATATCTTTATTTTCACTTTTATTTCTAGAGATCTATTGAATCCCCTACATTGGGAAATATTTTCAACCATTTCCTGTGTGTTTTCCATATACTTTGATCAATCGATTTTACTTACACTGTCATTAGAGCTTTTCATGTCAGTTGGGAAATCCAATATTCATCTTACTAGCATTTCTAAAGCCTTTGGTGTAGATAACTTTTCTTTTTCTTGATATCCTTGCTGCAGTTTGCTATTTTCACTGTATCTCTATCCATCCCAACTACTATGCCTTTTTGAGTCTCTCTGGCTGATTCTTCATTAGACTCAAGTCTTCATAATTTCAAGTCTCAGGTTTGATTTGAAAGAGCATCTTTCTTCTGTATTTTCTCTTGTTGATCACATCCACTCTCATGGAAAGAGAAACCTTTAATTACAGAGCTGACAGACTTCCTTCTCCAACCTACACTTGCTTCATGCTTTGAAGAAATCAGAATCTGTTTATTCTTTTCTGTCTCATTCAATGAGTCACCTATTGGCATGTTGTTTTATGAAGGGACATACCTTTTCTTTGTCCTCCCTTACATTTTTTTTTGCATTACATCACCATTCATAAGAAAAATTCAGATTGTTGCCTGTGCAAATTGCAAATTTATTCAGATCTTTTTTTTTTTTATGTCATGATCCGCCAGGTCAAAACTGATAACAGATTTTCTGTGAGTAAATCTAATTGTTTTCTATTATTTTCCTACTTCTATGTTTTCCCAGTATAGAGTTGATTCCCCATAAACTAACAGAGTAATTCTCCTATAAAACATTTGAGTTCTTCCACTACTCCTTTGGAAATTCTTTAGTGACTCCCCCCTTCTTCTCTTTGTCAGCCAGGCATCCATTATCATTTGCCATGACATTGTCTGTACTGTACCTACTTACTCTCTTGTTCAAAGTATCAAAATGAATTCCACTTCCTGGAGTGTTCTTTTCAGTGATAGCTGTATTATTAATAACTTTATTTTTGCTTTTTTAAAGAGTTACTTGCTCACATAGACTGTGTTAATATCTTTATAAAACAAACTATTCTTTCACACATGTAGTTGAAATTTATTGAAATATGTGGGTCAGGTAACAAATTTAGGAGCATACAGTTAATTTCAGTTAATTTTGACTTGAGTCAAAGATTAATATACGGTCACAAGAAGATAAGGAGAAAAATCAAAGAGAAGAAACAAATAAAATACAAACTAAATTTAACTGAGCATCTTTATTTTCCTTTGAGTGTTAACAAATAAAAACTATATATAAACACATCAGTTATCTTACAAAGACAGGATATTCTTTCGTCTTTCTCACAAAGTTTGTTCCTCAAAATCCAATATTACTGCAAGTTTCATACTTCTTCTATGCATTGAATATTATTTGTTCAGTGGTTTAACTGTATTCAGTTGTGGCAAGGGTATTACTGAGAAAAAGTGATAACTAAAAATATACAGAGAGTAAATACAAAGGGAGAAAATGTGCCATAGTTGTGTTTTATTTTGTTTGTAATACTCAGACAAATTTCAATATGCCTTATCGACAGTGCCCACTAGCAGACTTCCACCAACAGTTGCTTCTGCAGCTAAGGGGGACACATATTGTCAATGAGATGGCAATCCTAGGTGACTTGTGCTTACTGAACAGTGTATTGTGAATTTCACTGAGAATTATTATTTTTAATTACACTTATATGTAATAAATTTGTAAGATAAAGTCTCACATGGCAATGGATACCATATTGTACAATATAGTAATAGAATATCAGTTTTGAGGAAAATAAACGGTAATAAATCAAGTGATTTGTCAGGGAGTATTACTTAGTATAATTTAAATGTATATTCAGATGTAAAGCAATAATAAAATACATGGTATCAATTGAAAATAAGCTGTAAGCAGTTATTAATTATCAAGTTTCATTTAAATCACACACATTGTCTAACAAATCATTATAATGTAATCTGGCAAAGCGAAAACAATGACTACAGTAACAGAAAGTACTACCACTGAGGACCAAAGGAAGAAAATAAGTGATATAATTGAGCAAAATGAAATTTATTGTTTATAGGTTTGTGTAGTTTTTGTTCTGGATATGCGCAAAAACAAATTATGAAATGTACTTGACATATCTTTGCTCCTTACTAACTGTGGAAGTACTGAAGACTTGGAAATTCAGCTTGATACATTACAACTGGTTAAATAATATTTGCAAAAAAGATTTGTTTGATTTAACTATTACTTAAGAAAATAATAAAGGATGATGTAATTAATTATTTTGGGGTAAGGAGATGTCATAGTTGGTAGTGTAAGGAGATGTCACAGTTGTTGGTAGGGTAAGAAGATGTCATAGTTGGAAGGTGCTTTCTGCTATGCCCAATAATCTAAATATGATCCCTTTAAACCACATGGTGATTTGACTTGACTCCGATAAGTTCAATTCTGACTTCCGTATGTGTACCATGGCACAGTTGCACACATATATACATACATGAAAATAAATAAATGTAATAAATTTAAAAATCCATATAAAGCAAAGATTTCAGAGTTCTAGATGTTTAGCATTGTTATTTTTGTTATTGTTTGGTTTCTTTTGATTTTCCAATTTATAACTACCTAATTTCCAAATGACTGCACTTTTAGACGGAGCATTTGAGTCTGATTCAGTTCGTGGTGACTTTATTTCAAGGAGTCCAGAGGCTTCTCTTATGGTTTGCTATGTGAGGCTAGAAGAAAAAGATATCTGTGCACAACCAAGAAGGTCTTGGCTAGGCTTTGACATTTCAGGCATCACAGCAGAGTCACCACCACTGGTAGAAACATATTTTTATCCACTATGGTGACTTGCTGTAGCAACTAAAATAAACTACCATTCATGGAATTACTGTATGTCATTTTCAAATCAAGTAAATAAGTCCATCTGAATGTGTCTTCTGAGGGATGATATAAAGCAGGAAGGAAAAATCCCTCCATCCAACACAGAATCCAGAATCTGAAAGCTTCTTCGTATTTCTCTTCAGTAGACTGAAAACTGTCTCTTAGCAATTGATTATTACTGAGTCAGAGTACAAAGTATGTGAGTAGCAAGTCTGTGAATACCTCAACCTAGCCTACACTTCAAGCAGTCTTGATCATGTAATTCATATAGTGAACAGACAAGAAAGATTGAAGGAAAGATCTCTATTTCACAATACTTTGTGTTGTTTCCCATGAAAGAAGTACAATTTTATTACTTCTTTATCTGTGTTAAATATTATATAGCTATACTAGAGCTAACTCAGAATTTAAAAGATGAAAACAAGAATGCCATTGAGGTCATGCGTGTTGCTGCAGAGACAGGTGGATCTGTGTGAGATCGAGGCCAGCCTGTTCTCTAGAGGGAGTTCCAATCAGCTGGTGCTACAGGGAGACCCTGTCTCAAACAAACAACTAAACAAAACAAAAGAAACGATCAAATAAACAATCCCCACAATGCCATTTAGATTTAGAATTTTGAATGAAAGAAAATAACATGCCTTGTAAAAAGAAATAAATAGCACTATAATTCACTTCATTTGATGCTAAGCAACTATCCCCAGCTGCTTTGTGTAGAATTAGATAAGAAACAGGGAAAATGACTCCACTTTTTCAAGTGCCCTTACAAACTGCTTATCTGATCTACCCCATTAGCTCTTCTACAGCCGACTGTTAAATCCTAATGTCTACTTAGCACCATGGTGGCATGAGTGCAATGGCTTGATTGATATCATTTCTAGAGACTAAAGCATTTTAAAATGTATTATTCAGAATTACTTTTTGTGTAAATGTCTCCCTAAATTGAATACCTGAGCTGCCACGTTCAGAACTTCCATTTAAACACAGCTGTAGCTACCATTGCTGCTGAAGAAAGCACCTCTGAGCCAATGTGGAATTAGCTCTCAATTTATATTCCCACTGCAAAGTACCCAGCAGTGTCAGTGCATTGCTTTCAGAAGGGTTGTGGGAGAGCTCAGGGACAGCTGTAATGGCAATGGACTTGACTCTGTTAGGAATGATAGCTTCAACATTGGGAACAAAAGAGGTGCCTTGGGGCCATATGAGTGTTCTTGCTCAGAATATACATTTTAGGAGTGAAAGTTCTGTTCTAACATACTATGGGGAAAAACTCAAATCTTTGTATGTTAACATATTTTTTTCTTTTGTAGCGACTTTACTTTGTGCCTGCCAAAAGCCAGTTCGAAATTTCTAATGTGCTAAATGAGCTAATCTCTGAGGTTTCTTCCAGTTTTAAAATTCTACAGCATTGTGTCAGCTAGTACTGCAAATGTGCCTATCGTTATAGTTTGTTCCCAAAAATAAAAATGGAATAAAACAGATGAAGTTGCAGGTGCCACACGAAAAGCAAAATGACTAACTATATCAACATGTGGTACATTGTGTTCTCACTGCTCAGCTACAAAGCAAATTCTGTGGAATGATTTGTTATTTGCTAATTTTTTCACATAAAAAATCATATATCCTGTGTGATACATTTTATGCCAACGTAGAAATTTGAAATACAAAAAGCAAGTGTGTCATGTAGTTCAATAACTAAAATCATGTGATTACGTTTGTAAGTACAGATCCCTTAATGTATACTCTGTTATTATCTGATAGGTACAGTTATTAGAAAGATATTTAATAACTATTGTAAGAAAAATGTTTGATGCTTCTAATGGGGGTACATACACATACATTTTACATATGTATATATGAGACACAAATATATATTCTTTAATAAAATTTTATGCATATTTGTATATATGTGAATCATGAAAATAAACAAAAGGTAAAAGATGCTTGCAGAAAAATGAGATGAACACGATTTTAAAGTGATATTTATACGTTAGTCATGTATTTCTTTGACCTTAGATTTTCACTCACTGAGAGAATAAATGAATTTAATAAAGAAGTAAATTAAGAAGCTGGATGTGCACTGCAAGCATTACAAGATGCCCAAGTAAATATTTAAAATGTAGATATAATTGCTTTCATATTAGTTTTTATGTTTGTTTTTAATTATGAAAGGAATTATAGAAGCAAACTGTTTACAGTAGTTCTCTACACCTAAGTAAAGTATCCTTAGCACAAATTAACTGATGTATTACCTGCAAATGTCTTATGCATGAGTGTCAGCTTATATGATAAATTGATGTGAACTCCTGTTTTTCTTCATTAGTTCAAGTTTTTCCTTCCCTTCCAGCAGCTACTTTTAGCTACTTAAATGTCACTTATAGGTGTGGGTTTACAGAATACCTGCTAAGGAAAACTGCTATCAAAGGTGATAGGAATCTATACGAAAAAATAGAACCGAGAACACCTAGCCTGTTGATGCTGAAAAAGGTGGGAACCTTCCAACAAGCTGACTGTAAGTAGTGTATATTAAAATGGTAAGGATATTTCCCACCTGCATGTGGTATAAATCATTAAATTTCTAGCAAATAGCAGTAATAAAGTCCCTGAGTAAAATTCTGGGAAGGAAAAACATGAGCGGGAAGGAAGGAAGGAAGGGAGGGAGGGAGGGAGGAAAGAAGAAAGGAAAGAAGGAAGGAAGACAGGGAAAGAGGTATGTAGGGAGGGAGAGAGGAAAGGAAAGAGGGAGGAAAGGAGGGATGAAAGGATAGAGGGAGGGAGGGAGAGAAAGGGGAGAAGAGAATAATGTTAGGAAGGAATCTTGAGTATACTTGAGAATCTTACAAAAGCCAGCAAAAGCTAGCAAGGAGTGGAGAATATTTAGGCCTGGGAGACAGTGAATTCATTGTTCCCTTTTGCTCTGATCATGGAGCACTGAGAGGACACCATGATATGCGTACTCTCTGCATATTGACCAATTGTGGGTCTCTGTGTTAAATCACTGTCTATCTCAAAAATGAACTTCTCTGATGAGGTTGTCTTATGTCTTAGCTATTTATTCTGTTGCTGTGATAAAACACTATGACCAAGGTAACTTATAGAAGAAAGTCTTTATTTGACTAATGGAATCAAAGGGATAGGAGCTCATCTCATCAAGGTGAGGAGGCATGCAGCAGTCAGCCTAGGCAGAAAGCTGAGAGCTCACAGCTGCAAGCAGACACAGGAAGCAGAATGAGAAACTCAAAATGGGCAAGGCTTAGGAACTCTCAAGTCCTTCATAAACAGAAGTGCTTTCTCCAGCAAGGCCTTTCCTCCTAAGTACTATGCCCTTGAACAAAGTATTCAAACACTTGGAGCCTATGGGGAATATTCTCATTCAAAGCACCACACTGGTTTAAGACCTGTAAGAATCTATGGAAATTAAAAAAAAAAAAAGGTAGAGAGCACTTTATCACTCTTTCCATTTAACAGAATAATAGTTCTAGGTTCTCCTCTAGGGCCTAGTCAGTGGTAGGTTATCTGCTCAGTAATGGTAGCACCTTGATTTTTCCATCTCCAATGACTAATGTTTATGGTGTTGTCTTCACCAGTAGGATCTTGCCATCATGTTCTGGAGGGGTAGCCCAGAGAAATGGGGTGGATAGTGCTGTGGTCAATACTTTTAAAATAGGTAAATCATACCTGGTGCTGAGTCTTTTGATTTTATTGCCTATGTTATTTGTAGGAACCCCCCTCCCCGCCACACACAATAATCCTACTCCCTCTTCTGTAATGATTTCTGGACCTTGGGAAGCAGAAATGATGTTGTGGTTTAAATGAGAATGTCCCTCATAGTCTCCAAGCATTTGGACCTTTTATTCCCAGTTGGTGGTACTTTTTTGGGAGGTTTTAGGAGGTATGGCCATGCTGGAGGAAGTGTGTCACTGGTGGCAGGTTTTGAGAGTTCTTAAGTCTTGCTGGATTTCCAGTCCCTCTCTGCTTCTTCTGCCTGATGGAATCTGAGCCCCTGGCTTTGGGCTCCTACTCCAATCACATCTCTGTGCCTCCCACTAAGACAGACTCTAATCCCTCTGAAAACTGAAACCATAAACTCAAATAAACTCTTAAGTTCTCTTGGTCAGAGTGTTTTAATCACAGCAACAGGAAAGTAATTAATAAAGATGTTGGTATGAGTAATGGGGTGTTGACTATGAAGAAACTGACCTTATGGGTTTGGGGAGGAATGTGGAAGCCTTTGGAAATTTGGACTAGAAAAATGGTTGAATGCTGTAAACAAATCTTGACAGGCCTTTCTACAAGGAGCCTGAAAGAAATGGTGCTGAAAAAAGAAGCTCCAGAGGGAAATAAGGAATTAAGCAGCAACTGAGATGTATTGGTAAAAAATCTGGCTGCTCTCTGCCCACATTCTAAGAGATTGCCTGAGGCTAATTTGAAAAGCAAAGGACTAATCATTGTTTGGGCAGCCTTTAGGAAGTGTGGCCTTTCTGGAGGAAGCACATCAATGGGAGTGGACTTTGAGATGCTTCCCTGCTGTGATGGACTCTCATCCCTCTGGAACCTGGAACCATAAGCTCAAATGAGTTCTTCTTTCTATAAGTTCCTTTGGTCAATATGTTTCATAAAAGCAACAGAAAAGTAACCAGTACAGTTATCTTATTGTGTGGGAAGCACTCTCCAGCCTGTAATCTGCACATTGGCCAGTGGTGGTTTTTTTGTATTAATCACCATCTGCTCCAAAAGGAAGCTTCTCTGCTGAAAGTTGAGAGATTTATTATCAGTCTATGTGTATAGAGGTGAAGCTTTTAAGTCATTGCCAACTGGATTTCTCCTTTTTTTTTTTTTTTTCTATAGCTCATGTATGTAGTGCCTTTAGGAAGATAGTCTTTTCATGAGTTCTGGGTAATCGAGAGCAAGGGAAATGGCCAAAAGTGTTCAAGGGTTTACAGGGCCTCTGATCAACAGCTTCAATAGACAGAATCCATTCCTGATACTGGAATTTTATTTTATTATCCTTTGTTGTGTGTTAGGGAAAACGTCCCCCTGTTATACTTTCTTCTATTCATTTTCTAATGTGTATGTGTATTCCTAAGTAGCTTTCCATATGGCTTTTTCTACAGGTCCTTAGTGTTGATTATACCTCCCCATTCTCCTTCCTCTGCCTTGCACAACCATTCCTCACCCATTTAACCCTTCCTGTTTAATTATTCCTTTTTTATACTTTATATCACTGCATTCTACCACCCCTCCCAAGAAGTCTCCCACCCTCTATGGCCATTTATTAGTTTCCTGACTTCTCTGGATTTTCAAATTGAAACTGCATGTCTATGATTTCAAAGCTGGCATCCTGCTATGAGAGAGAACATGTGACATTTGTCTTTCTGTGTCTGACTTACCTCACTAAGGATGAATATTTCCACTTTTATCCTCAAATCTCATTATTTCCAGGGTTTGAGAGTTTAATAATATTCCATTGAATATATATGCATCACACCTTCTCTTCATCAGTTGATGGACATGTAGGTTGTTCCGAATTTCTGGTTATTTGAAAAAGACAGCAATGAACCTGGATGAACATTTATATTTGTAGTAGGAAACAGTAACTTTTGGATATATGTTCATGAGTGGTATGGATGATAATGTGGTAGATAGATTTCTAGCTTTGTGAGGAATCTCTAAACTGATTTCCAAAATGAATGTCCCACTTAGCACCACCACCAGCAGTAGATATGAATTCCTGTTTCTCCACATCCTTGCCAGCTTTTATTTATTTATTTGTTTGTTTGTTTCTTTTTTGGCTCAGCCATTCTAAGTGGGGTAAGTGAATCCTTAAGTGGATTTCATATGCGTTTCCCTGATAACTGCAGATGCTATTTGTGCTTCATCCTTAGTGAGCTCCTTGTTCAGCTTCTTGCCCCATTTTTAAATTGGGTTCTTTGGGTCTTTTTATGCTAGGTTCTTTGAGTTCTTCATATATTCTTGATACTAATCCTCGGTCAGAGATATAGCTGAGAAAGACGTTTTCCCATTCTGTAAGGTGTCCCTCAACTTGAACTATGGTCTCTTTTCCATAGAGAAGCTTTTTAGTTTAAAGATACCATTTGTCAGTTGTTCGAACATTAAAATTTATATCAATTTGGTAGGATGATCATTTTCACAAATTGATCATGAGAGGTCTTTATATTCTCTGGTATTTTCTTATTTTATTTTCTTTGATGTCTTAATTTTTATTATGTTTTAATATTGTGTAGTTGTACAGTTAGACCAGTAAGAATAGACATGTCCTGCTTTTCCAAATTTCCTTGATATTTATTTCATGCAGTTTTCGCTAATAATTCTGTGATTAATTTTCTACTGAGACACTTTAAACACTAAGTTTTATGAAATATTCATCATTCAGCTCAGGTAAAATAATAGTTATCTTTGAATAAGATAATAGTGGAGAAAATAGGTGCTCATAGAAAATCATTATGTTTGTTACGAAGACTACCTTTCAGAATTTTGGATGTATTTTACTACATTTATTTATTTATTTATTTATTTGTTTGTTTATTTATTTATTTATGTGTGTGTGCGTGCACACGTGCGTGTATGTCTGTGCACCTGTATGAGCCATAGCTGACATATAGAAGTCAGAAGATATCAGTTTTATATCTTCTCACCATCGGGGTTTCAGAGATGAACTCAGGTCATTCTGCTTGTCAATAAGAGCTTTCACCAGTTGAGGCATCTCAGTGCCAGGTTAATTTTTAAGTCTCTCTCTTCCTGTCCACTCTGTGTCTCTGTGTCTGTCTCTCTGTCTCATCCTTCTGTTTCTGTCTCTGTTTTATTTTTTCTTTTTGTAGGTTTTAAAATTTTTTGTTAATTTATTTTTATTGTTTTGTGTGTATTTCATACAGAACCCCTCAATCACTCTTAATTATCTTTGCACCTGCTCCCCAATGGCACCCACCCATAGTCCCCCTCCCCACTAGAATTCTTGTTAAGGCCTATTGTATCAAGTTAATGTCCTTGGATGTTCATCACTGCAGGTTCATCTACTAGTCAGTTTAATTTAGAGTTCTTTGCTTTAGGATGATCAGCTCTTCCTCACCTAGTAGTAATCAGTTGCCATTATTTCTTCAGCTAAGATAGGGTCTGCTGTTCATTTTCCCAGCTCTATGCTGGGATTTTGTCTGTGTGAGTTTGCATGGGACTTGTATATGCTGACATCCTTGCTGTAGATTTGTATGAACATGGTCCCAGGAGCTTGTAGGACTCTATTTCCATATGGTCATGCACCTCTTCCCTGGCTCTTACCATCTTTCCATCCCCTCTTCTACAATGTTCCCTGAGCCCTGGGAGGGTGATGTTTAATATAAGGTCCCTGTACAAGAACCAGTATTCTGCAGACTCTTAATCCCTATGTGACCTTTTGTGTCCCTGGCCCTCTGTCTCATGCGGGAGCTTCATTAAGGAGAACAGAGAGATTCATTAGTGTCCTCTTTACCCTTGTTCTGTGTTACATGAAGCTGAGGTGGAGTGTATAGTATAGATGTGTCACTTAGACCTGGGCAATTCATAGGCAATGTCTGTGTGTGACCAGTTGTGGTACATGGTAATAATCTCCATCTGGTGCAAAAGAAACTTCTTTGATGATTGGCAATTGGGATATTTGCCTGTAAATATAAGGATTCATATTTTGCACATTGTAAGAAATTATATTAGTCTAGAGATGTGACAGACTTGGGGTTTTCTTTAAGATTTATGACCTCTCCAGCCATGTATATTTGGTTATGTTTACAGCACCACACTTGAGTTTCTTCCCATTGAGTGGACTTTTTTTCCAATTAGGTATCTGTTGATTTCCCCCAAGATAAAAGTGCCACTACTGCCCAAATGTCCTATGCTGTGCTGGCCATTGATATGGTTATTTGGTCTTGAAGCTGCTATTGGACCATTAATTGCTGTTTTCCCTTGGAACCTTTCATAGTGTTCTCCAAATCTGTAAGAGCTAGCCTTCAGGGGAAGTGGCTTCTAGGTCAGTTCCAGCTCCATTGCTCCAAATCCTGTGTCTGAAATACATTCTGTCTTCAGCAGCAGTGTCTTACCTTCAAATTCTGTGAGGCAATCATGGGCTGTGGCAATAGCCTGTGTAATTTTGGGAGATTCTTGGACCACCCCAGCCAACAACTCAATGGAAGTTTTCTCCTGTTTGGCACTATTTCTTCTTATGTAACTTTTAGCTACCTGAGATGACCTGAGTTCATCTCTCGATGTGTAATTTGTCATTAGGTTGTTGGACTCATATTTGTCCCTCTGTTTTTTTAAAACTAGCTAAGCATTATTAATCTCTCCTCATTCTCTCCCTGTCTCTTCCTTCCACTGTATCTTCCTCATTTAAAGTATCCCCATTTTCCCCATTTCTCCCTTGAAAATACCACTCTCCCATGGTCCCATCTCCCTTGAGCTCCTTCTTTCTCTTTATCCCCAAGGATCCTTGTATAACCTTCCCTCCCCATCTCTTTTAAATACTCCCATTTTAATCCATTCTCCCTTAGTAACACCTGCCTCCTACTGTTCTCTCTCAGATTCTTTCTTTCCCTTTACTTCCCTGGTTCTTTTCATTATCCTGGTGCCTGCAGCTATATCTGGATACCTACTCACATATAAGGATTTGGTAATAGGATCCACATATGAGGGAGAACATAGAAACTATTATACTAAGTGAAGTAACACAGAGAAACAAATGACATATGCTCTGTCTCTTTTTTTGTCACTGTGTCTCTGTATCTCTGTTTATCTATGTCTCTTTCTATGTGTTTCTGTCTTTGTCTCTGTCTCTCTCTGTGCATGTGTGCAGAACCTGTAATTTTATGAAGAACTAGCATAAAGTAATTATCTCTCTATTAGAGAAAGATAGGCAGAGTTGGCTGAGTCTCTAAAGCACTTGCCTTGCAAGCAGGCAGGCCTATGTTCTGTCTCCAAAACCCACATAGAAATGTTCTCAGTTTGGTGATAATGTGCTTTTAATCCCATTGCATAGGGAGGTTAAGACAAGACAGTCTAGGGGCTCACTAGGCATACAGTCTAGCCTAATTTTCAAACTCTGGACCCATCGTAGATTGTCTCAAATGTCTTAGAAAACATTCCTGAAATTACACTTGAAGCTTTCCTCTATCTTTAAAATACGCATTGCATCTGCTGTATAGGCACAAACACATACATGCACACCACACACATGCACACACAACACCATATGCAAACATATGTACACATATACAGATAAAAGAAAAGAAAGCTAAGATATGGAGTTGGAGTTGAAGGTAAAGTTCAGTTGTCTAGAATACATAAAGCACTGGGTTTGAGCTCCAGCACCGTTTAAACTGAATGTTGTTTGCTCTGTTTTAATTCGTAAATTACAGCGAGTGCCTTTTGCTTTGAAAATTTGTTATGTTTAAGGATTTTTCAAGGGTATATTTATTCTGATATATTCAAATTTATGACTTAAAATCTGGAATACATAAGAAAAATCACATAAAAAGTAAAACCTTGACATTTTTCTTGATGGGTTTTATTTTAGGAGCTAAATATCATCATGTTTACATTTCTTTAAACATATAATTTAAAGGAAATACTTTTAGAGTTTGACTAATTTTCCTATAATTGATCTCATTGCTAACATTTTAAGTTGACAGTAAGCGTGCATTACATGAGAAAATGTAATTTAATGAAAAGTCTATAATTTATGTCTGATAGCCATACTAGTGTATGAGGTAATATAGTTAAATTCAGAATCTCAAAGTCGATGATTGCTCTAGCGTTTAAAATCATTTAAGCAGCTCAAGAGATGGCTGAGTGGTTAAGAACACTGGTTGTTCTTGCAGAAGACCCAGGTTCGAATCCCAGCATCCACATGGGAGCTAACAACTGTCTGTAACTCCAGTTCCAGGTGATCCAATGGCCTCTTCTGTCCTCTGTGGGCATTGCACGACTCAGTGCACTTATTTACATGCAGGTATAAAACTCATATATATAAAA
>NW_008348789.1:2313369-2316933 GCF_000622305.1 Nannospalax galili
ACTTTTTTTGAACTTTTATAAACTTCACACAGTATAGTTTGATTTTATTTAAATCTCCTCTCTTATCACCATTACCCCTTACTACCCCTTACCTAATTTAGTGTACTCATATATATATATATAATCTTAATATATACATATCTTTATATATAATATTAAGACCTATGGAGTCAAATTTCTCTCTCTCTCTCTCTCTCTCTCTCTCTCTCTCTCTCTCTCTCTCTGTCTCTCCCAGGAACAACTGATTGCAATCGTGCCATGCTGAGGTTTCTTACTTAATTCCCCAAGTTTATGCTGGGATTTTGTCTGGCTTGTGCTTTGATGTGACTTGTACATGTTGTCAAATTTGCTGTGAGTTCTTCTAAGTAACTAACCAGCTATATGGAAAATTCTATTTCCCTGTTGTCATTCATCAGCTCTAACCCTAACAATCTTTCTGTCCTCTCCTCCACAATGATCCCTGAGCCTTGGGAATCAGAAGTTTGATATTACCTCTAACTTTTAACTGCTTCAAATTCTCATTTGTGATGAGGTTAGAGCCTAAAGCCTTGGGAACATTATGAAAGGGCTCTAACCCTGAGCTATGTATAAGTCCCTAATTTTTTTGTTGTTTCTAGAAATGCTGTTTGCTTCTTTATGTTTTATGTTTTTGAAATTTATATAATTTTGAAATTTTTGAAAATGAATTAGATTATTAATAAAGCTCTACAGAATTACATTATACATATTTTACATTACGTAGTTTCTAGACATTTTTATTGAAAAACTGTGTAGTTTTGTTTTCTGTGCAGTTTTCATATTATAGGAATTTGAAGATAATCTTATTTGTAATTGTCAATAAGTACGATCACCATCATTTATTATTTACTATGTGTCAGATAATTTTCATCTATATAGGAAATGAAATTTGTTTTCATCCTCATAAGCTTCTCATGACAATGCTGTTTTTACATTGCAATCAATAATGTATTAATTTTCTTGTTTCTGGTCAAATTATTTTTAAATTTAGCAGTTGAAAATTTGAACTCAAATCACTCTTTTTTTTTCCTTCACCATTCATTGCATCCCACTTCATGTGACAGATTCCAGAATTCTATTAGAGAGTAAATGGCATATTGGTTAGATCAAATGTAATGCACAACTGAAGGAATTATATTTTAATTAAATTTGGGAAAGTTTTGAAGACTGGACCATGTGTAGACAACAAGCTCACTATCACAGGATTATCTGCAGGAAGCAGCCACAGTTAAAGTTATAAAACTGGATGAAGAAAGCATTGGAGTTTGATAGCAGAACATTTTAATTTGATGTTCTTTTCTTAGTAGTGTATAAAGAGATTCTAATTTGCAAGCACATTCCAATTACAAGATTGTCCAAGTTTTCATTTCTTATGCTCCTGTCCCGGGCGCACATATTTTAGCTATCTTGTGGCTTGCACTAATTTGGAAGAAACACTACAAAGGTTCTGCCTTACTGGATTAATTCTCTCAAATGCCTTTGGGCTGTGTTATTTCTGAAAAATAAATCTCAAGTCTTCCTCTTTTCATTTCTCACTCTATTCTTACTGAATGTATATGTGCTCTTAGATTGATGGTTCCTGCATTTTCTTTGTCCCCATGAAGGGCTGGATGTTTTCATTTTGTCATTTTTCTTTCTTTTCTTCAGGTGGAAGAGCTCTTTAAAATTTACACAAATGTTAAGAAGTAAGATCACTAAATTTAAGGCATAAATGCTTGACAAACACTCCTTTGTGAAAGGAATCTTCATTATTCACGTCCACAGAGTAAGAAATGATATCGATCTTTTTCAGACTTCGACATTCTTGTCTTGAAATTTATATTTCACTCCAAACTCAGTGCTCTTTCATTATTTTTGCTCGGAGTATTTGATGTGCTACATTTTTCCAGTCAAATTCTGAGCAATATTTTCTACATTATATAACCAGTCTCGATCAAACAGGTTCTACTCTGTGTTACTGTAAACCTTATCACTGGTCCTTATTCCTTCAGCCAAACAAATGGATAATTGTTATGTTATATGCTATTTCAATCTGCTGAATTTCATCAAAAAATTTTAACTTTTAAAAGTAGCTTTTTCAAAGTCATTCTTGTTATACTGTTGTATAGACTATTCTGTTTTCGCTTTTATGAATGTATTCTAGAAAGTGCTTAATTTTAATTATGTCTGATTTATTTTATCATAAGTGCATAAGTTCAATTCATTCCAAGTATGTAGTATACTTCCTATACAAACTATATTAACACTATATAACAGTATTATAATTATTTGTACTATTCTGTCTATACAGCAGTATAACAAGGATGACTTTGAAAAAGCTACTTTTAAAATGATTGCTTTATGAATTCTGCATCTAAAATGCAATATCTACACTTAAGGCACATGGAACAGAGGTAAAGAAGAGGACACTAATGAGTCTCTCAGTTCTCATTAATGAAGCTCCCTCATGAAGCCGAGGGCCACGAACACAAAAGGCCACAAATGGCCAGTGCGTAGAGATCAAGTCTGCTGAATGCTAGTCTTTGGACAGGACTCATTTATTAAACACCCACCCATGGCTCAGGGACTATCGTGGAAAATGGGGCTGAAGGATTGTAACAGCGAAGGAGGGGGGCAGGACCATATGGAAACAGAGTTCCAGAAGTTCCTGGGAACACGCTTATATGACTCTATGGCATTGGTGTCAACATACACAAGTCCCATGCAAACTCAGGCAGACAAAAACCCAGCATAGAACTGGGAAACTGAACAGCAGATTCCAATCTTCTCTGAAGAAATATTGGCAACTGACTGCTGCTGGATGAAGAAGAGCTGATCTTCCTAAAGCAAGAGACTCTAAATAGGCTGACTGGACCTCAATGGATGGACTTGCCCTGGTGAACATCTGAGGAAAATGACTTGACACAGAGGGACTTAACATGGATGACAGTGGGGGGACTGTAGTGTGGTGGGGGGACCGTGGGAGGTGCCCGTGGTGACTAGGATATAAAGACGATTAAGATTAAGATGTTCTGTATGAGTTAGACAAAAATTCAATAAAAAATTGTTGATAAAAAACAAAAGATAGTTGAAAAAGTATTTTAGGCTGTGTCTCCTCGTATTAAACAGTATTTATATGCAAATATATGTGTGTCTGTGTATGCTTAAATCTCGTAGTTACATGCAATAAAGTCCTTATTTTTCACTGAACTAAAAATGCTCTCAGTTAAACTATTAATGTATGTCTTAAGAGTTCTTTTATATTTTACTGGAGTTTTTGCCCCACATCACCTTATTTTCATATTTTACACTTTAGTTTCTTTTATATAGGTTACAAGATTCTATTCTAACTGCAGGCCCTAATGCTACTCAAGGATGCTTTCTACTTTATTACTTTGTGCTTTTTCTTGGACTCTTGCTGTGTTGAAAACACTATCTCTCTGTTATAAGGACTACCTGCCCGAATACTGCTTTTGCTTTTTCTTCAAGAATTTCTGTTTGAGTGCATTTACTAGTACCATTCTTAAATTCCAGAGCCTTGCTTTAAATTTTTCAAAATTGCTTTGA
>NW_008348789.1:2316999-2318321 GCF_000622305.1 Nannospalax galili
GATATCATGTCTTTCTGTTTTCTGTTATTTTATATGAAGTTCATTATTACAGAAAAAACTACAGTGTATAACAATATTCAAACAATTATAAGCATCATCATCCAAAATTCAGATTTCACAGTATGGGATCAACCTCTCATGGAATTTTGGAGACTGGACAGTTAATGATATATTTTACTTTGGAAATGTGTTATTTCTTAATACAGCATTCAGAATCCTCACACAAAATATGCCATATATAAGAAATAATTAGTATGCCATTTTTATTCCCTTTCTTGTTCTCACAAATCCACGCATGGTATACACTATTTAAAATATATTTTGGTTCATTTTTATTAGTGTGTGTGTGTGTGTACACACGTGCATGCACACGCAGGCGTGCAGGTGCCTTAGCACACATGTGGAGGTCAGAAGACAATTTTCAGGAATGAGTTCTGTCATTTGGCTATGTTCTAGGGAGTAAACTCAGTTATCAGGCTCACACGGCAAGCAATTTAACTCACTGTGCCATCTTTTTAGCTGTTATTTTATTTTTTTATTAATGTATTTTTGCACTTGCCTTCAGTGCATAATGCAAAATATTAGAGACTGCTATATTTTATCTTGCCCATTATTGCAAATTGGTGATAAATTATGATGTTTTTCATATTATAACTAAAATAATAATGTTGAATTAAAATAAAAAATTTATAATATGCGATTCATAATAGAAATGAATTCAAATTACCAGACACTTTGAAGAGATAATTTAGGATTAAAATGTTATATTTCTTATGTCTGTCCTCTTTAAAATGCACCTAATGAAGATTACCTTTTACTCAATGAAATGCCAGAAGCCTTATGATTTTTTTCTTCTCATCAAATAAATGATCCTGTTGCCGCATTAACTGATGATAACACTTTTTAATGGAGAATAAAAGAATGTTCTTTCTGACCAATACGACATGACATTAGAGGAATTTCACCCAAATTTCTCCCCAGGTTGATCATTTCCCTTTGATGTACAGGGATTTTCCTGACTAATAGAAGCAGTGCCCCACCCCCCTTCGTGTAACCAGTTGCTCTTGGATTTCTTAATGTCTTGATACTAGTCTCATTAATTTTTTCCTTATCTTAATTGGGGAGAGTAGAAGAGTGGCCTGGAAACAAAGAGCTCTGATTTTCCCAAATCCCCCTTTGTTTCTACATTTTATGGCATTTTGCATCATCTCACTAAGTATTTATTTCAATACAAATGGTTGCCTCCCACTCAGTTGGCCTTTGTATTTTGATTTCTCCTCATTTAAAACACACACACACACACACACACATATATATATATA